>NC_092234.1:74634759-74769759 GCF_036320965.1 Panulirus ornatus
GGGAAAAAAATTTGAGGCTCAAATTACGGAGGTACAGTTTGTTGTATACTCCTGGGAAATTATTATGGGGAGGGTATTGATTGAGAGGGTGAAGGCATGTAACAGAGCATCAGATTGGGGACAGAGCAGTGTGGTTTCAAAAGTGGCAGATGATGTGTGGATCAGGTGTTTGCTTTGAAAAATGTATGTGAGAAATACCCAGAAAAGCAAATGGATTTGTATGTAACATTTATGGATCTGGAGAAGGCATATGATAGAGTTGATAGAGATGCTCTGTGGATGGTATTAAGAATATATGGTGTGGGAGGCAAGTTGTTAGAAGGAATGAAAAGTTTTTATCGAGGATGTACGGCATGTGTATGAGTAGGAAGAGAGGAAAGTGATTGGTACTCAGTGAATGTTGGTTTGCGATAGGGGTGCGTGATGTCTCTATGGTTGTTTGATTTGTTTATGGATGGGGTTGTAAGGGAGGTGAATGCAAGAGTTTTGGAAAAAAGGGGCAAGTATGCAGTCTTTTGTGAATGGGAGAGCTTGGGAAGTGAGTCAGTTGTTGTTTGCTGATGATACATCGCTGATGGCTGATTCGGGTGAGAAACTGCAGAAGCTGTTGAGTGAGTTTGGTAAAGTGTGTGACAGAAGAAACCTGAGAGTGAATGTGAATAAGAGCAAGGTTATTAGGTAAATTAAGGTTGAGGGACAAGTCAACTGGGAGGTAAGTTTGAGTGGAGAAAAACTGGAGGAAGAGAAGTGTTTTAGATATCTGGGAGTGGATTTGGCAGCGGATGGAACCATGGAAGAAGTGAATCATAGGGTGGGGGAGGGGGCGAAAGTTCTATGAGCGTTGAAAAATATATGGAAGTCGAGAACGTTGTCTTGGAAAGCAGAAATGGGTACTTTTGAGGGAATATTGGTTCCAACAATGTTATATGGTTGTGAGGCGTGGGCTATAGGTAGAGGAGGGTGGATGTGCTAGAAATGAGATGTTTGAGGACAATTTGTAGTGTGAGGTGGTTTGATCGAGTCAGTAATGAAAGGATAAGAGAGATGTGTGGTAATAAAAAGAGTGTGGTTGAGAGAGCAGAAGAGGGTGTTTTGAAATGGTTTGGTCACATGGAGAGAATTAGTGAGGAAAGATTGACCAAGAGGATATATGTGTTAGAGGTGGAGGGAACGAGAAGTGGGAGACCAAATTGGAGGTGCAAAGATGGAGTGAAAAAGATTTTGAGTGATAGGGGCCTGAACATGCAGGAGGGTGAAAGGCGTGCAAGGAATAGAGTGAATTGGAACGATGTGTTATACCGGGGTCGACGTGCTGTCAATGGATTGAACCAGGGCTTGTGAAGCGTCTGGGGTAAACAATGGAAAGTTTTGTGTGGCCAGGATGTGAAAAGGGAGCGGTGGTTTCGATGCATTATACATGACCTCTAGAGACTGAGTGTGAACGAATGTGGCGTTTCTTGTCTTTTCTTAGGGATACCTCGCGCACATGCGCCGGGGGGGGGGGGGGGGGGGGGGGGTTTGTCATTTCATGTGTGGCGGGATGGTGACGGAATGAGTAAGGGGAGACAGAATGAATTATGTACATTTGTTTATATGTATATATCTGTGTTTGTCTGTATATGTATATGTTGAGATGAATTGGTATGTATATGTGCCTACGTGGACGTTTATGTATGTACATGTGTATGTGGGTGGGTTGGGCCATTCTTTCGTCTGTGTCCTTGCGCTACCTCGCTGGCACGGGGGACAGCGACAAAGTATGATAATAATGATAATATATCTTTTTATTTCTTTCAAACTATTCGCCATTTTCCGCGTTCGCGAGGTAGCGTTCAGAACAGAGGACTGGACCTTTGAGGGAATATTCTCACCTGGCCCCCTTCTCTGTTCCTTCTTTTGGAAAATTAAAAAAAAAAAAGCGAGAGGGGAGGATTTCCAGCCCCCCGCTTCCTCCCCTTTTAGTCGCCTTCTACGACACGCAGGGAATACGTGGGAAATATTCTTTCTCCCCTATCCCCAGGGATAATACATATATATATATATATATATATATATATATATATATATATATATATATATATATATATATATATATATATATATATATTTTTTTTTTTTTTTTTTTTTCAAACTATTCGCCATTTCCCGCGTTAGCGAGGTAGCGTTAAGAACAGAGAACTGGGCCACTGAGGGAATATCCTCACCTGGCCCCCTTCTCTGTTCCTTCTTTTGGAAAATTAAAAAAATTTAGAGGGGAGGATTTCCAGCCCCCCGCTCCCTCCCCTTTTAGTCGCCTTCTACGACACGCAGGGAATACGTGGGAAGTATTCTTTCTCCCCTATCCCCAGGGATGATATATATATATATATATATATATATATATATATATATATATATATATATATATATATATATATATATATATATATATTTATATATATATATATATATATATATATATATATATATATATATATATATATATATATATATATATATATATATATATATAAGGCGACTAAAGGGGACGGGAGCGGGGGGCTAGAAACCCTCCCCTCCTTGTATTTTAACTTTCTAAAAGGGGAAACAGAAGAAGGAGTCACGCGGGGAGTACTCATCCTCCTCGAAGGCTCTGAGTGGGGTGTCTAAATGTGTGTAGATGTAATCAAGATGAGAAAATAGGAGAGATAGGTAGTATGTTTGAGGAAAGGAACTTGGATGTTTTGGCTCTGAGTGATATGAAGCTCAAGGTAAAGGGGAAGAGTGGTTTGGGAATGTCTTGGGAGTAAGGTCAGGGGTTAGTAAGAGGACAAGAGCAAGGGAAGGAGTAACACTACTCCTGAAACAGGAGTGGTGGAAATATGTGATAAGAGTGTAAGAAAGTAAACTCTAGATTGATATGGGTAAAACTGAAAGTGGATGGAGAGAGATAGGTGATTATTGGTGCATATGCACCTGGGCATTAGAAGAAAGATCATGAGAGGCAAGTGTTTTGGGAGCAGCTGAATGAGTGTGTTAGTAGTTTTGATGCACGAGACCGGGTTAAAGTGATGGGTGATTTGAATGCAAAGGTAAGTAATGTGGCAGTTGAGGGAATAATTGGTGTACATGGGGTCTTCAGCGTTGTAAATGGAAATGGTGAAGAGCTTGTAGATTTATGTGCTAAAAGGATTGGTGATTGGGAATACCTGGTTTAAAAAGAGAGAAATACATAAGTATACGTATGTAAGTAGGAGATATGGGCTGAGAATGTTATTGGGTTACGTTTTAACTGATAGGCGTGCGAAAGAGAGAATTTTGGATGTTAATGTGCTGATCATTATCTTGTGGAGGCGAAGGTGAAGATATGTAGAGGTTTTCAGAAAAGAAGAGAGAATGTTGGGTTGAAGAGAGTGGTGAGAGTAAGTGAGCTTGGGAAGGAGACTTGTGTGAGGAAGTACCAGGAGAGACTGAGTACAGAATGGAAAAAGGTGAGAACAAAGGACGTAACGGGAATGGGGGAGGAATGGGATGTATTTAGGGAAGCAGTGATGGCTTGCGCAAAAGATGCTAGTGGCATGAGAAGCGTGGGAGGTAGGCTGATTAGAAAGGGTAGTGAGTGGTGGGATGAGGAAGTAAGATTATTAGTGAAAGAGAAGAGAGAGGCATTTCGAGTATTTTTGCAGGGAAAAAATGTAAATGACTGGGAAATGTATAAAAGAAAGAGGCAGGAGGTCAAGAGAAAGGTGTAAGAGGCGAAAAAGAGGGCAAATGAGAGTTGGGGTGAGAGAGTATCATTAGATTTTAGGGAGAATAAAATGATGTTTTGGAAGAAGGTAAATAAAGTGCGTAAGACAAGGGAACAAATGGGAACATCAGTGAATGGGGCTAATGGGGAAGTGATAACAAGTAGTTGTGATGTGAGAAGGAGATTGAGTGAGTATTTTGAAGGTTTGTTGAATGTGTTTGATGATACAGTGGCAGATATAGTGTGTTTTGGTCGTGGTGGTGTGCAAAGTGAGAGGGTTAGGTAGAATGATTTGGTAAGGCAGCGGGTTTGGATAGTATTGCAGTGGAATCTATTAAAAAAGGGGGATTAGTGTATTGTTGGCTGCTTGGTAAGGTTATTTTATGTATGTATGACTCATGGTGTGGTGCCTGAGGACTGGCGGAATGCTTGCATAGTGCCATTGTACTAAGGCAAAAGGGATAAGTGTGAGAGCTCAAATTACAGAGGTATAAGTGTTGAGTATTTCTGGGAAAATATATGGAAGGGTATTGATTGAGAGGGTGAGGGCATGTACAGAGCATCGGACTGGGGAAGAGCAGTGTGGTTTCAGAAGTTGTAGAGGATGTGTGGATCATCTGTTTGCTTTGAAAAATGTATGTGAGAAATACTTAGAAAAGCAAATGGATTTGTATGTAGCATTTATGGCTCTGCAGAAGGCATATGATAGAGTTGATAGAAATGCTCTGTAGAAGGTATTATAATATATGGTGTGGGAGGTAAGTTTTTAGAAGCAGTGAAAAGTTTTTTTCGAGGATATAAGGTATGTGCACGAGTAGGAAGAGAGCAAAGTGATTGGTTCTCAGTGGTTTGTGGCAGGGGTGCGTGATGTCTCCATGGCTGTTTGATTTATTTATGGATGGGGTTGTTAGGGAGGTGAATGCAAGAGTTTTGGAAAGGGACAAGTATGCAGTCTGTTGTGGATGAGAGAGCTTGGGAAGTGAGTCATTTGTTGTTCGCAGATGATACAGCGCTGGTTGCTGATGCAGGTGAGAAACTGCAGAAGCTGGTGAGTGAGTCTGGTAAAGTGTGTGAAAGAAGAAAGTTGAGAGTAAATGTGAATAGGAGCAAGGTTATTAGGTACAGTAGGGTTGAGGGACAAGTCAATTGGGATATAAGTTTTAATGGAGGAAGTGAAGTGTTTTAGATATCTGTGAGTGGATTTGGCAGCGAATGGAACCATTGAAGCGGAAGTGAATCAAAGGGTGGGGGAGGGGGTGAAAGTTCTGGGAGTGTTGAATAATGTGTAGAAGGCGAGAACGTTATCTCGTAAAGCGCAAATGGGTATGTTTGAAGGAATAGTGGTTCCAACTATGTAATATGGTTGCGCGGCGTGGGCTATAGATAGAGTTATGCGGAGGAGAGTGGATATGCTAGAAATGAGATGTTTGAGGACAATATGTAGTGTGAGGTGGCTTGATCGAGTAAGTAATGATAGGGTAAGAGAGATGTGTGGTAATAAAAAGTGTGTGGTTGATAGAGCAGAAGAGGGTGTTTTGAAATGGTTTGGTCACATGGAAAGAATGAGTGAGGAAAGATTGACCAATAGGATATATGTGCCAGAGGTGGAGGGAACGAGGAGAAGTGGGAGACCAAATTGGAGGTGGAAAGATGAAGTGATAAAGATTTTGAGTGATCGGGGCCTAAACTTGCAGGAGTGTGAAAGGCGTGCAAGAAATAGAGTGAATTGGAACGATGTGGTATACTGGGGTCGACGTGCTGTCAGTGGATTGAACCAGGGCATGTGAAGCGTCTGGGGTAAATCATGGAAAGTTTTGTGTGGCCTGGATGTGGAAAGGGAGCTGTAGCTTCGGTGCATTATACATGATCTCTAGAGACTGAGTGTGAACGAATGTGGCCTTTGTTGCCTTTTCCTAGCGCGATCTCGCGCACATGCGGGGGGAGGGGGTTGTCATTTCATGTGCGGCTGGGTGGCGACGGGAATGAATAAGGGCAGACTACGAATTATGTACATGTGTATATATGTATATGTCTGTGTGTGTATATATATGTATACGTTGAGATGTATAGGTATGTATATGTGCTGTGTGTGGACGTGTATGTATATACATGTGTATGTGGGTGGGTTGGGCCATTCTTTCGTCTGTTTCGTTGCGTTACCTCGCTAACGCGGGAGAGAGCGACAAAGTATAATGGATATATTATAATATATTTTTTTTTTTTTTTTTTTTATACTTTGTCGCTGTCTCCCGCGTTTGAGAGGTAGCGCAAGGAAACAGACGAAAGAAATGGCCCAACCCCCCCCCCATACACATGTACATACACACGTCCACACACGCAAATATACATACCTACACAGCTTTCCATGGTTTACCCCGGACGCTTCACATGCCTTGATTCAATCCACTGACAGCACGTCAACCCCTGTATACCACATCGCTCCAATTCACTCTATTCCTTGCCCTCCTTTCACCCTCCTGCATGTTCAGGCCCCGATCACACAAAATCCTTTTCACTCCATCTTTCCACCTCCAATTTGGTCTCCCTCTTCTCCTCGTTCCCTCCACCTCCGACACATATATCCTCTTGGTCAATCTTTCCTCACTCATTCTCTCCATGTGCCCAAACCATTTGAAAACACCCTCTTCTGCTCTCTCAACCACGCTCTTTTTATTTCCACACATCTCTCTTACCCTTACGTTACTTACTCGATCAAACCACCTCACACCACACATTGTCCTCAAACATCTCATTTCCAGCACATCCATCCTCCTGCGCACAACTCTCTCCATAGCCCACGCCTCGCAACCATACAACATTGTTGGAACTACTATTCCTTCAAACATACCCATTTTTGCTTTCCGGGATAATGTTCTCGACTTCCACACATTTTTCAAGGCTCCCAAAATTTTCGCCCCCTCCCCCACCCTATGATCCACTTCCGCTTCCATGGTTCCATCCGCTGACAGATCCACTCCCAGATATCTAAAACACTTCACTTCCTCCAGTTTTTCTCCATTCAAACTCACCTCCCAATTGACTTGACCCTCAACCCTACTGTACCTAATAACCTTGCTCTTATTCACATTTACTCTTAACTTTATTCTTCCACACACTTTACCAAACTCCGTCACCATCTTCTGCAGTTTCTCACACGAATCCGCCACCAGCGCTGTATCATCAGCGAACAACAACTGACTCACTTCCCAAGCCCTCTCATCCCCAACAGACTTCATACTTGCCCCTCTTTCCAAGACTCTTGCATTTACCTCCCTAACAACCCCATCCATAAACAAATTAAACAACCATGGAGACATCACACACCCCTGCCGCAAACCTACATTCACTGAGAACCAATCACTTTCCTCTCTTCCTACACGTACACATGCCTTACATCCTCGATAAAAACTTTTCACTGCTTCTAAGAACTTGCCTCCCACACCATATATTCTTAATACCTTCCACAGAGCATCTCTATCAACTCTATCATATGCCTTCTCCAGATCCATAAATGCTACATACAAATCCATTTGCTTTTCTAAGTATTTCTCACATACATTCTTCAAAGCAAACACCTGATCCACACATCCTCTACCACTTCTGAAACCACACTGTTCTTCCCCAATCTGATGCTCTGTACATGCCTTCACCCTCTCAATCAATACCCTCCCATATAATTTACCAGGAATACTCAACAAACTTATACCTCTGTAATTTGAGCACTCACTCTTATGCATATGCACCTGGGCATGAGAAGAAAGATCATGATAGGCAAGTGTTTTGGGAGCAGCTAAATGAGTGTGTTAGCGGTTTTGATGCACGAGACCGGGTTATAGTGATGGGTGATTTGAATGCAAAGGTGAGTAATGTGGCAGTTGAGGGAATAATTGGTATGCATGGGGTGTTCAGTGTTGTAAATGGAAATGTTGAAGAGCTTGTAGATTTATGTGCTGAAAAAGGACTGATGATTGGGAATACCTGGTTTAAAAAGCGAGATATACATAAGTATACTTATGTAAGTAGGAGAGATGGCCAGAGAGCGTTATTGGATTACGTGTTAATTGACAGGCGTGCGAAAGAGAGACTTTTGGATGTCAATGTGCTGAGAGGTGCAACTGGAGGGATGTCTGATCATTATCTTGTGGAGGCTAAGGTGAAGATTAGTATGGGTTTTCAGAAAAGAAGAGTGAATGTTGGGGTGAAGAAGGTGGTGAGAGTAAGTGAGCTTGGGAAGGAGACCTGTGTGAAGAAGTATCAGGAGAGACTGTGTACAGAATGGAAAAAGGTGAGAACAATGGAAGTAAGGGGAGTGGGGGAGGAATGGGATGTATTTAGGGAATCAGTGATGGATTGCGCAAAAGATGCTTGTGGCATGAGAAGAGTGGGAGGTGGGCTGTTTAGAAAGGGTAGTGAGTGGTGGGATGAAGAAGTAAGAGTATTAGTGAAAGAGAAGAGAGAGGCATTTGGACGATTTTTGCAGGGAAAAAATGCAATTGAGTGGGAGAAGTTTAAAAGAAAGAGACAGGAGGTCAAGAGAAAGGTGCAAGAGGTGAAAAAAAGGGCAAATGAGAGTTGGGGTGAGAGACTATCAGTAAATTTTAGGGAGAATAAAAAGATGTTCTGGAAGGAGGTAAATAGGGTGCGTAAGACAAGGGAGCAAATGGGAACTTCAGTGAAGGGCGTAAATGGGGAGGTGATAACAAGTAGTGGTGATGTGAGAAGGAGATGGAATGAGTATTTTGAAGGTTTGTTGAATGTGTCTGATGACAGAGTGGCAGATATAGGGTGTTTGGGTCGAGGTGGTGTGCAAAGTGAGAGGGTTAGGGAAAATGATTTGGTAAACAGAGAAGAGGTAGTAAAAGCTTTGCGGAAGATGAAAGCCGGCAAGGCAGCAGGTTTGGATGGTATTGCAGTGGAATTTATTAAAAAAGGGGGTGACTGTATTGTTGACTGGTTGGTAAGGTTATTTAATGTATGTATGACTCATGGTGAGGTGCCTGAGGATTGGCGGAATGCGTGCATAGTGCCATTGTACAAAGGCAAAGGGGATAAGAGTGAGTGCTCAAATTACAGAGGTATAATATATATATATATATATATATATATATATATATATATATATATGTATATATATATATATATATATATATATATATATATATATATATATATATATATATATATATATATATATATTTATATATATATATATATATATATATATTTCTTTTTTTTTGTCGCTGTCTCCCGCGTTTGCGAGGTAGCGCAAGGAAACAGACGAAAGAAATGGCCCAACCCACCCCCATACACATGTATATACATATGTCCACACACGCAAATATACATACCTACACAGCTTTCCATGGTTTACCCCAGACGCTTCACATGCCCTGATTCAATCCACTGACTGCACGTCAACCCCGGTATACCACATCGATCCAATTCACTCTATTCCTTGCCCTCCTTTCACCCTCCTGCATGTTCAGGCCCCGATCACACAAAATCTTTTTCACTCCATCTTTCCACCTCCAATTTGGTCTCCCACTTCTCCTCGTTCCCTCCACCTCCGACACATATATCCTCTTGGTCAATCTTTCCTCACTCATTCTCTCCATGTGCCCAAACCACTTCAAAACACCCTCTTCTGCTCTCTCAACCACGCTCTTTTTATTTCCACACATCTCTCTTACCCTTACGTTACTTACTCGATCAAACCACCTCACACCACACATTGTCCTCAAACATCTCATTTCCAGCACATCCATCCTCCTGCGCACAACTCTATCCATAGCCCACGCCTCGCAACCATACAACATTGTTGGAACCACTATTCCTTCAAATATACCCATTTTAGCTTTCCGAGATAATGTTCTCGACTTCCACACATTCTTCAAGGCTCCCAGAATTTTCGCCCCCTCCCCCACCCTGTGATCCACTTCCGCTTCCATAGTTCCATCCGCTGCCAAATCCACTCCCAGATATCTAAAACACTTTACTTCCTCCAGTTTTTCTCCATTCAAACTTACCTCCCAATTGACTTGACCCTCAACCCTACTGTACCTAATAACCTTGCTCTAATTCACATTTACTCTTAACTTTCTTCTTTCACACACTTTACCAAACTCAGTCACCAGCTTCTGCAGTTTCTTATATGAATCAGCCACCAGCGCTGTATCATCAGCGAACAGAGGGGGCCAGGTGAGGATATTCCAAAAAAGGCCTAGTCCTCTGTTCTTAACGCTACCTCGCTAACGCGGGAAATGGCGAATAGTTTAAAAGAAAAGAAAGAAAGATATATATATATATATATATATATATATATATATATATATATATATATATATATATATATATATATATATATATATATATTTTTTTTTTTTTTTTTTTTTACTTTGTTGCTGTCTCCCGCGTTTGCGAGGTAGCGCAAGGAAACAGACGAAAGAAATGGCCCAACCCCCCCCCCCCCCCCCATACACATGTATATACATACGTCCACACACGCAAGTATACATACCTACACAGCTTTCCATGGTTTACCCCAGACGCTCCAATTCACTCTATTCCTTGCCCTCCTTTCACCCTCCTGCATGTTCAGGCCCCGATCACAAAATCTTTTTCACTCCATCTTTCCACCTCCAATTTGGTCTCCCTCTTCTCCTCGTTCCCTCCACCTCCGACACATATATCCTCTTGGTCAATCTTTCCTCACTCATTCTCTCCATGTGCCCAAACCACTTCAAAACACCCTCTTCTGCTCTCTCAACCACGCTCTTTTTATTTCCACACATCTCTCTTACCCTTACGTTACTCACTCGATCAAACCACCTCACACCACACATTGTCCTCAAACATCTCATTTCCAGCACATCCATCCTCCTGCGCACAACTCTATCCATAGCCCACGCCTCGCAACCATACAACATTGTTGGAACCACTATTCCTTCAAACATACCCATTTTTGCTTTCCGAGATAATGTTCTCGACTTCCACACATTCTTCAAGGCCCCCAGAATTTTCGCCCCCTCCCCCACCCTATGATCCACTTCCGCTTCCATGGTTCCATCCGCTGCCAGATCCACTCCTAGATATCTAAAACATATATATATATATATATATATATATATATATATATATATATATATATATATATATATATATATATATATATATATGTACATAATTCATACTTGCTGCCTTTATTCATTCCCGTCCCCAACCCGCCACATGAAATGAGAACCCCCTTCCCACGCACGTTCCTGAGGTAGCGCTAGGGAAGACAACAAAGGCCACATTTGTTGATACTCAGTCTCTAGCAATCATGTACAATGCACCGAAACCACAGCTCCCTTTCCACATCCAGGCCCCACAAAACTTTCCATGGTTTACCCCAGACGCTTCACATGCCCTGGTTCAATCCATTAACAGCACGTTGACCTTGGTATACCACATCATTCCAATTCACTCTATTCCGTGCACGCCTTTCACTCTTTTTCATATTCAGGCCCTGATCGCTCAAAATCTTTTTCACTCCATCCTTCCACCTCCAATTAGGTTCCCCACATTTCCTCATTCCTTCCACCTTTGATACATATATCCTCTCTGTCAATCTTTCCTCACTCATTCTCTCCATGTGACGAAACCTTTTCAATACACCCTCTTATACTCTCTTAACCACACTCTTTGTTACCACACATCTCTCTTACCCTTTCATTACTTACTTGATCAAACCACCTCACACCATATATTGTCCTCAAACATCACATTTGCAACACATCCATTCTCCTCCATACAACCCTATCTATAGCCCACGCCTCGCAACCACATAACATTGTTGGAACCACTATTCCTTCAAACATACCCATTTTCGTTTTCCGAGATAATGTTCTCGCCTTCTACGCATTTTTGAACGCCCCCAGATCTTTCGCCCCCTCCCCCACCCTGTGTCTCACTTCCGCTTCCATGGTTCCATATGTTGTCAAATCCACTCCCAAATATATAAAACACTTCACTTCCTCCAGTTTTTCTCCATTCATACTCATCTCGCAATTGACTTGTCCCTCAACCCTACTGTACCTAATAACCTTGCTCTTATTCACATATACTCTAAGCTTTCTTCTTTAACACATTTTACCGAAATCAGTCACCAGTTTCTGCAGTTTCTCTCCCGAATCAGCCACCAGCACCGTCTTATCACCGACCAACAACTGACTAACTTCCCAAGCCCCCTCACCCACAACAGACTGCATTTATTTATACATTTATATTTGTTTTACTTTGTTACTGTCTCTTATGTTAGCGAGGCAGCACAAGGAAACAGATGAACAAATGGCCCAACCCACTCATATAAACACATATATGCATGCACGCCCACATTCGCATATATACATACCTATACACTTCAACATATACATACATATATATATATATATATATATATATATATATATATATATATATATATATATATATATATATATATATATACATACACATGAACATACTCATACTTGCTGCTTTCATCCATTCACGTAGCCACCCTGCCACACATAAAATGGCACTTTCTCCCCTTGCGCGTGTGCGCGAGAGGTAGCGCTAGGAAAAGACAACAAAGTCCACATTCGTTCACACTCAGTCTCTAGTTTTCATGGACAGATTGATGTTAGATTCATGATTTATATATCAGAGTTATGATTGTAGGAATGTGGTGTCAAAACATGAGTAATTCATAATGTTATGGTGTTTACATTGGTGTAACAAGAGCACTTGAACTTAAGGACCTCATCTCTATTATATGTTGCCAGAATTTGGCGTTAGAGTTCTTATATGTATATATCATCGATATTGATAAACAATATCTAATGTGAAAGTTATATTTATGACTTCATAGATTTGGGTTCAGTACAGTGTTAGTAATTGATATTGACATCCTCATCTTGATGTATGATAAGCATATGATTTAAAGCTTTTATTTTCCCATGTTGTCTGAGGGTGTGTTCTGTAATGTCTTCAACGTATAATGTGAATGTTTGCTCTTCTTTCTTTGGCAGCTGTCTGTGTTCTGCACAATAACATGATCTAAGTTTTCCTAAAATGACAATAGAAACAGAAGAAACATCGGTAAAGATTGAAGCTGCATCAGTAAACACAGAAGCTGTGTAGATATAAACAAGAGCAGCATCAATAAAACCTGAAGCAGCATCAATAAAACCAGAAGTAGCATCATTAAAACCAGAAGCAGCATCAATAAAACCAGAAGCAACATCAATAAAACCAGAAGCAGCATCAATAAAGAAGTTTGTAAGTTTTTAGAGCAGCGTCATCAGCATGTGAAGAACACCAGTGTATAGCAAGGGTAATAACAATAAAGGGAACAATACTGAAATGACACTAGCTTAAAAATGAAACATGAACAGTAAGAACAAAATAAAACATCTAAGGAAAGTTGTGTATGGTACATTGAGATATACGTAGTTCATGTTTAGTACATGGGACAAACCAAAGTTTATCAAGTGTAAAAAGGAGCATAGTACATCTTCAGTATAATAACAAGGACCATAGTTCATGTTTAGTACAATAGGAGGACCATAGTACAATAGGAGGACCATAGTTCATGATGAGTAGAATAAAAGGATCATAGTTCATGTTTGGTACAATAATAATGACCATAGTTAATGCTGACTACAATAAGAAGGACCATAGTTCGAGTTTAGTACAGTGAAAGGATCATAAGTCATGTTTAGTACAATTGAACTTTATATTTAGTAAGATTATCATTGGATACATTTCTTTATGACAAGGACCTTTAACTAATTATTTAAATGAATCTCTTCATAGATATATGAAAGAGACGTATTTTACAGCTAATTTATTTCCTCAAAAGTCATCTTACTGGTAGAGAAAATCAAAATATTACAGGTAGCAGGCGTAGATGATTATTACAGTTATAATTGTAGATCATTGTTACAATTACGATTATAGATTATTGATACAATAGTTGGATTTAGATTGATTACAAATAATTCCCATAACCAAGTTAATTCGTCAAAATCCTTGGTATGATCTTGATTGGTATATCATGCTTAGTGTAAGGTCCAAAGATGTTAATAGGTATTCCTCTTTGTAGGTGATGATTGTGTCTTTGTAAGGATAACATTTCATAACTGGTGTTGGAACTAACTTTACACGAAAAGTCTATTACCATCAAACATGGTAAGGTAAGGGACAAACTTGCAATATGAAGTGTAAGTAGTTAATTGGGATGTGCATCCAGAGAGACTGCTGGACTTCTAGTAACGGGAATGTAGACTGTCATCACTGACATATCTTGCAGGTAATGCTTGTTTGGGGGCTGTAGTGGTCAACCTCACATTGTAAGGTGCATTTTATACCAAAGGCCACTGTATGCTTCACCACTCAGATTATTGTAAGCAGTTCACCTCACTATAGTTGACCTTGTGTTACCTGGAGTATTAGGTTAAGACTTCTGCAGATCCCGCTGCACCTGTAGTGTACACTTACTAAACGTATGAGGCTATCGTAGACAGTAACTGTTCTCTTCTGTATTATTATTTTACATGGTTGCATAATGGAGGGCAAACAGGTGGAATGTTCATTATGCAACAGAACATTTGTAAAGAATTTTTATCCTGTTCGCGCAATTAAAATAAAATTTAAATGTTTGCTGTGCTAAAAGACCTGTTTTTTGGAGCAGTAATTTCGTACGGCACATGGCGACTCATACTGGTGAAAAGAAGCCATATACATGTACACACTGCCAAAATACCTTTCCCAAAATGAGTAATTTAGTGAAGCACATGACTGTTCATACAGGAGTTAAGCCTTATGAGTGTTCACATTGCCAAAAGACGTTCTTTCGGAAGAGTCATTTAGTGCAGCACGTGACTGTTCATACAGGAGAGAAGCCATATGAGTGTTCACATTGCCGAAAGACTTTCTCCCGGAGGAGTCGTTTAGTGGAACACATGATTGTTCATACAGGAGAAAGGCCGTATGAGTGTTCACAGTGCCAAAAGACATTCTTTCGGAAGGGTAACTTAGTGCAGCACATGATCGTTCATACAGAAGTTAAACCATATGAGTGTTCCCATTGCCAAAAGACTTTCTTCCGGAAGAGTGATGTAATGCAGCACATGATTGTTCATACAGGAGAGAAGCCATATGAGTGCTCACAGTGCCAAAACACATTCTCTCGGAAGAGTAACTTAGTGAAGCACATGATTGTTCATTCAGGAGAGAAGCCATATGAGTGTTCACATTGCCAAAAGACTTTCTCTCGGAGGAGTTATTTAGTGAAGCACATGATTGTCCATACGGGAGAGAAGCCATATGAGTGTTCACAGTGCCAAAAGACATTCTCTCGGAAGGGTAACTTAGTGCAGCACATGATCGTTCATACAGAAGTTAAACCATATGAGTGTTCACATTGTCAAAAGACTTTCTCCCGGAGGAGTGAATTAGTGCAGCACATGTTTGTTCATACAGGAGAGATGCCATATGAGTGTTCATATTGCCAGAAGACATTCCCTTGGAGGAGTCGTTTAGTGCTGCACATGATTGTTCATACAGGAGAGAAACCATATGAGTGTTCACAGTGCCAAAAGACATTTTCTCGAAAGGGTAACTTAGTGAAGCACATGACTGTACATACAGAAGGGAAGCCACACGAGTGTTCACAGTGCCAAAAGACTTTCTGTCGGAGGAGTTATTTAGTGAAGCACATGAATGTTCATATAGGAGAAAAGCAATATGAGTATTCACAGTGCTAAAAGATATTCTATCGGAAGGGTATCTTAGTAAAACACATGATTGTTCATACAGGAGGGAAGCCATATTAATGTTCACATGTTCTTACAGGAGGGAAGCCATATTAATGTTCACATTCCCGAAAGACCTTCTCCTAGAGATGTAATTTAGTACGGCACATGGCTTCACATGGGAGAGGAGCCATATGAATCTTAACATTGCCAGAACACCTCCCAGAAGGGGACTTATTACAGCTCATGGCTATTCACATAGGGAAAAGGTCATCCAAATGTTATTTCGGTCAAGGCTTTTGGTATTAGGCCTGGGGCAAATCAATGGAGGGGGATGCGCCGATGACGACCCCCCCCCCCCCCCAACACACACACACACACACACACACACACACACACACACACACACCATCCGAGCTAAACGGTATACAATTAAAGATAGTTTTTATGTTTCTACAGTTGATTTTACCACATTACTCACTGTATGGTAGATGTATATATTATTCAACTGTTTCAGTAGTTGACACCGGTGCCCAAAGAAACGCCAGTGTCAGTTTCATTAGCTTCCTAGTGATCAGTGAGACACGTGTGAGTTTCACCACTTTCCAAGTGACCATTGGAACACATGCGTCAGTTTCACCACCTTCCATATGATCATTGAAACATCTGTGTCAGTTTCGCCACCTTCCTAGAGACCAATATAACACCTGCGTCAGTTTCACCACCATCTAAGTGACCACTGAAACACCTGCGTTAGTTTCACCACCTCCCAAGAGACCACTGAATCACATGCGTCAGTTTCACCACCATCCTATTCCAGTTAACGCTGCGCCACTTTCACGTCCTTCCAAGTTATAACTGTAACGCCTGCGTCAGTTTCAGCACTATCCAAGTTACAAATGAAACAGTTGTCAGTTTCACCACCATAGTGACCAATGAAACATCTGCATTCGTTTCTCCGTCTTCCCAGTGACAATGAAGTACCTTCATCAGTTTCTCTGCCTTCCTAGTGAATAATGAAATACCTGTGTCACTTTCATCACCTTCCAAGTAATGATTGAAACAGGATGCAGTTTCACCACCTTCGTAGTGGCCAATGAAAAACTTGCGTCAGTTTCACCACCTTCCAGGTGACCATTGGAATATCTGAATCACCGTCACCCGTTTCCTAGTGACTGATTAAACCATGCGCCAGTCTTACCTTCTTGCAAGAGACCATTGAAACAAGTGTCACTTGCATCACTTTAGTGACTAATGAAGCACATGCGTCATTTTTACCACCCATGTGACCAGTGAAACACGTCAGTTTCACCACAGTGACCAATGAAACCGTGAGTTTCACCATTTTCCAGGTGACCACTGAAACCTGTCAGATTCATTACCTTCCTAGTGACCATTGTAACGTCAATTTCACGTTCTTAGTGACTAATGAAACGCGTCAGTTTCACCAAATCCTTAATGACATGAAACACCTGTCAGTTTCACCACCTTCCAAGCGACCAATGAAACACCGTCAGTTTCCCCACCTTCCCAGTGACCAATGGAACACCTGAATCAGTTTCACTACCTTAGTGACAATGAAACATGTGAGTAGGCTTCACCATCTTCTCAGTGACCAATGAAACTTGTATAAGTTTCACCATTTTAGTAATAACGAAACACGTGTTTCACCACCTTTTTAGTGACCTATGAGACACACGTCAGTTTCACCACCTTCGTAGGAACAATTGAAAAGCCTTCATCAATTTCACTGCATTCCAAATGGCCAGTGAAACATGCTTTTTTCACCACCGTAGTGACCTTTGAAACCAGTCACTTTTGCCATCTTCCTAGTGGCCGATGAAACATGCTTAGGTTTCCCCACCTTAGTGAAACTGGCATCAGTTTCACCACCCTTTTAGTAATAAGACATGCGTCAGTTTCACCGACTTACAAGTGATCAATGAAACACCTGCCTCTGTTTCACTTTTCCAAGTGACTATGAAACCTGCATCAGTTTCATCACATTGACCAATGAAACACCGTAAGTTTTACCACCTTCCAAGTGACATATGAAACATGCGTCAGTTTCACCACCTTTCTGGAGACCATTAAAAACGTCAGTTTCACCACCTAAGAAAAGAGTGAAACACTTGCGTCAGTTTCACAGTTTCACCAACTACCTAGTGACAATGAAACAAATTTGACCACATTCCTATTGACATTGAAACAGTTTCACCTTCCAGTAAACCAGTAAAACACGATTCAGTTTCACCACCTTCATAGTGACCAATGAAACACTTACGTCAGTGGCACCATCATCGTAGGCATCAATTAGACACCTGAATCAGTTTCACCGCCTGAATGACCAATGAAACGCGTCAGTTCCACAACCTTTATAGTGGTCATTGAAACATGTTAGTTTCCCCACTGAGTGACCAATGAACCACCTGCGTCAGTTTCACCACCTTTGACATGATCAATGAAACACCTTTGTCAGTCTCACCTTCCTAGTGACCAGTGAAACAGTTGCGTCAGTTTCAGCACCTACCTATTGACAAATGAATCACTTGAATCAGTTTCACCATCTTAGTAACCAGTGAATCGCTTGTGTCAGTTTCACCTCCTTCCTAGTGACCAATGAAAAACTTGTATCTCAACTTAATGTCCGTGAAATACGTCAGTTTCACCACCTTTTCTATTTACTAATGAAATATTTTTGTCATTTTCACCACCATAGTGACGAGTGAAACGCATGCATCAATTTTTTCTCCTTCCAAGTGATCAGCGGATCATCGATACACTTGTGTGAATTTCACCACATTCTTAGTGCCCAATGACACGCGTCAGTTTCAACACCTTTTCAGTTACCAGTGAAATACGCGTCAGTTTCACCATCTCCCAGACGACTATTGCAACACCTGAATCAGTTTCACCACCTTCCTTGTGACTTCGTGAAGCATGCGCCAGTTTCAGCTTCCAAGAGACCAATGAAATATTTCAGTTGCACCACTTTAGTGACCAATGAAACAGCTGTGTCAGTTTCTCCCCCCTCCTAATGCAATGGAATACCTTCGTCAGTTTCAACACCTTCCCAGTGACCAATGAAACATCTGCGTCAGTTCGTAATGATCAGCAAAACGCCTGTCAGTTGAAACATCGTTATTAATCTCACCACATTCCAAGTAACCATTGAAACACCGATATTAATTTCGCCACTTTCCAAGTAACCATTGAAACATGGATCAATTTCACCAGTGACCAATGAAACACTTGTCAGTTTCACTACCTTAGTGACCAATGAAACAGGCGTCAGTTTCACCGCCTTCATAGTGACTAATGAAACACCAAAGTTAGTTTCACCACCGTCGTGACCAATGAAACGCGTAAGCTTCCCCATCTTTTTAGTGACAAATGAAACGCGCCAGTTTCACCTTCCAAGTGATTAATAAAACATCCGTTTCACCAGTTTCTTAGTGACAAATGAAACACGTGTCAGTTTCATCATAGTGACCAATGAAACACCTACGTAAGTTTTACCACCTTCCAAGTGATCAGTGAAATACCTGCTTTAGTGTCACCGTCTTCTTTGTTACCAATATAACGTGACAGTTTCACCACGTTCTTATTGACAAATGAACACTTGCGTCAGTTTAACTACCTTCCTCGTGACAATGAAATACTTATGATTTTGACCACACTCCTGTTGACCAGTGAAACTTCTATTGTTTTCACTGCCTTCCAAGTGAACAATGAAACACGATTCAGTTTAACTGCCTTCCTAGTGCCCACTGAAGTACGCATCAGTTTCACCACATCCTAGTGACCAATGGAACACGAATAAGTTTCACCACCTTAGTAATAAATGAAATGCGTGTTTCACTTTCCTAGTGACCCATGAAACGCGTAATATTCACCCCTTTTTCAGTGTAGTGAAGCACTTGCGCCAGTTTTACAACCTTTTAGTGACCAGTGAAGCACTTGCGTCAGTTTCCCCACCTTAGTGACCAATGAAACTTGCGTTAATTTCATCACCTTTCAAGTGATCAATGAAACACGTCATTTCCACTTTCCTAGTGACCAGTGAAACACCGTCAGTTATAGCACTCTGCTGATGACCATTTAAGCAACTGAATCAGTTTCGCGACCATAGTGACCAATGAAACATGCGTTATTTCACATTTGTGGTGACATGAAACACCTACATGAGTTTCACCACTCTCTTAGCGGCCATAGAAACACCGACAGTTCTACCAACGAAACACCTGCGTCAGTTTAACCACGTTCTTATTGACCAATATAACACGTTAGTTTCACCACCGTAGTTACCAATGAAACCCGTCAGTTTCACCACCTTAGTGACCAATGAAATACCTCTTAGTTTCTACACCTTTCTAGTGATCATTGCAACACTCGTGTCAGTTGCAGCTCCTTCTTACTCACCAATGAAATACCTGTATCAGTTTCACCACCTTCGAAGTGAGATGAAACATGCGTCAGTCTCACGACCTTCCTGTTGACCACTGAAAAGCACCAGTTTCACCACAGTTGGCAGTGAAACAATTTCATAAGTTTCACCACCTTAGTGACCGTTGAAACACTTCTAAGTGATCGTAAACTACTTGCGTTAGCTTCACCAACTTTATTTACCATTGAAACACTTGCGTCAGTTTCACCACCTTTTTAGAGACCAGACGCCTGCGTCAATTGCACCATCTTCCAAGTGGTCAGTGATATGCTTGTTTCAGTTTCACCACCTTAGAGATCAATAAAATAATGGGTCAGTTTCAACATTTTTAGTGACCAGTGAAACACCTGCCTCAATTTCACCACCTTTTTGACTCATGAAACATCCGTGTCAGTTTCACCAATTTGGTGATCAGTGAAACGCGTAAGTTCATCGACTTATTAACCAATGAAACCCCTGCGGCAGTTTCACCACATTCCTAGTGACCAATGTAACACGTCACCTTCTACGTAAGTTACCGACGAAACGCATGTTTCACCACCTTTCTAGTGACCAATGAAACGCTTTCGTTTCACCACCTTCCCTGTGACCTGTGAAATACCTGTCAGTTTTGCCACCTTTATAATGACCAATGGAACACTTGTGTCAGGTTTAGCATCTTACTGACAAGTGAAACTCCTGCGTTAGTTTCACCACCTTCCAAGTGACCATTGAAACATTAGTTTCATCAAGCTTCCAGTGACAAGTGAAACATGCCAGTTTCACCTTCCAAGTGATTAAAGAAACGCGTAAGCTTCACCATCTTAATGACCAATGAAACTCAGTTTCACCACCTTATTGATCAGTGAAACATGCTTCAGTTTCACCACCTTCAAAGTGATCATTGAAACACCTGATTAGGTTCACCACCTTCCTGGTGACCAATGAAACCTGCGTCAGTTTCACCACCCTCCTAATGACCAGTAAAACATCTGCATCAGTTTCACTACCTTAGTGAACAAAGAAAAACCATGAGCTTAACCTCAATATTGACCAATGGAACACCTGCATCAGCTTCTCTTTTTTTTAGTGATCGTTGGAACACTTTCGTCAGTCTCACCACTTTCATAACCACCAATAAAACACGTGTTAGTTTCACTACCTTCCTAAAACACTTTCTTGACATAAGTTTATTATAAGGAAATATTGCCTGTCTTCCAACATATATTAGTTTGATCCATGGAACAAATATCCCTTGATTACGGCTATCAGATGTTTTGTTATCAAACAGATATTTTTTTCTCTCCATAACGATGATCGAACTCATGATAATGTTCCGTCCAAAGGGTCTGTTCATTTTATGAGAATTTGACTAACACTTTCATTTCTCTTGCATATCATTGAAGACAATGTTCAGATTAGAATTGGCTCCCCTCCCACATCCTCCCCGTCTATTTGGCTGCAATGCTAATGGTCAGTGTGACGAGATAATATCCTGTCATCTTACATATGGTCTCTGTGACTAGAGAATATCCTGCCATCATTCATATAGTCAGTGTGACGAGATGATATCCTATCATCAAACATATGGTCAGTGTGATGAGATAATATCCAGCCATCATACATATGGTCAGTGTGAGGGGAGAATATCCTGCCATCATACATATGGTTAGTGTGACGAGATGATATCCTGTAATCATACATATAGTCAGTTTGCCGGGAGAATATCCTACCATTATACATATGGTCAGTGTGACGAGATAGTATCCTGTAATCATACATATGGTCAGTGTGCCGAGAGAATATCCTGTCATCATGCATATGATCAGTGTGAAGAGATAATATCCTGCATAATACATATGATCATTGTGACGAGATAATATCCAGCCATCATACATATGATCAGTGTGACGAGAATATCCTGCTATCATACATACGGGCAGTGTGACGAGAGAATATCCTGTCATCATACATGTAGTCAGTGTGTCGAGAGAATATCCTGACATCATACATATGGTCAGTGTGACGAGATGATATCCTGACATCATACATACGGTCAGTGTGACGAGAAAATATCCTGCCATCATACATATGGTCAGTGTGATGAGAGAATATCCTGTCATCTTACATATATTAGTGTAACGCGAGAATATCCTTCCATCATAATTATATAATCAGAGTGACGAGAGAATATCCTACCATCATACATATGGTCTGTGTGACAAGATAATACCCTGCCATTATACATATGGTCAGTGTCACAAGAGAATATCCTGCCATCATACATATGATCAGTGTGACGAATGAATATTCTGCCATCATACATATGGTCAATGTAACGAGATAATATGCTGCCATCATACTTATTGTCTGTTTGACAAGATGATATCCTGTCATCATACATATTGTCAGTGTGACGAGATAATATCCTGCCATCATACGTATTGTCAGTGTGATGAGAGAATACCCTGCCATCATACATATGATCAGTGTGACGAAAATATCCTGCTATCATACATATGGTCAGTGTGCCGAGAGAATATCCTGTCATCATGCATATGATCAGTGTGACGAGATAATATCCTGCCATCATACATATGATCAGTGTGACGAGTGAAAATCCTCCCATCATATGGTCAGTGTGACGAGATAATATTCTGAAATCATACGTATGGTTAGTGTGACGAGAGAATATCCTGCCATCATACATACGGTTAGTGGGACTACATAGTATCCTGTTATAGATATGGTCAGTATGACGAGATAATATTCTCTTATCACAAAATGTGGTCAGTTTGACGAAGTAATGTGCTGCCACCATACATATGGTCAGTGTGACGAGAAAATATCATGCCATCATACATATGGCCAGTGTGACGAGATAATATCCTGCCATAGTACATATGGTCATTGTGATGAGAATATCTTGCCATCATGCATATGGTCAGTGTGACGAGATAATACCCTACCATTATACGTATGGTCAGTACGACAAGATAATACCTTGTCATCATACATATGGTCATTGTGACGAGAGAATATTCTGCCATCATACATATGGTCAGAGTGAAAAAAATAATATCCTGCCATCATACGTATGGTTAGTGTGGCTAGATGATATCCTGTCATCAAACATATGGTCAGCGTGACGAGAAAATATCCTGCCATCATACATATGGTCAGTATGATGAAAGAATATCTTGTCATCTTACATATGATTAGTGTAACGCAAGAATATCCTTCCATCATACTTATATAATCAGAGTGACGAGAGAATACCCTACCATCATACATATGGTCTGTGTGACAAGATAATATCCTGCCATTATACATATGGTCAGTGTCACAAGAGAATATCCTGCCATCATACATATGATCAGTGTGGCGAATGAATATTCTGCCATCATACATATGGTCAGTGTGACGAGATAATATACTGCCATCATACTTGTTGTCTGTTTGATAAGATGATATCCTGTCATCATACATATTGTCAGTGTGACGAGATAATATTCTGCCATCATACGTATTGTCAGTGTAATGAGAGAATACCCTGCCATCATACATATGATCAGTTTGACGAGAATATCCTGTTATCATACATATGGTCAGTGTGCCGAGAGAATATCCTGTCATCATGCATATGATCAGTGTAACGAGATAATATCCTGCCATCATACATATGGTTAGTGTGGCTAGATGATATCCTGTCATCAAGCGTATGGTCAGTGTGACGAGATAATATCCTGCCATCTTACATATGGTCAATGAGATGAGACAATATCCTGCCATCATACATATGATCAGTGTGACGAGTGAATATCTTGCCATCATTCATATGGTCATTGTAACGAGAGAATATCCTGCTATCATGCGTATGGTCAGAGTGACGAGATAATATCTTGCCATCTTACACATGGTCAGTGTGACGAGAGAATATCCTGCCATCATACATAAGATCAGTGTGACGAGAGAATATCCTTCCATCATACATATGAACTACGTGGCGAAAGAATATCCTGCCATCATACATGTGGTCAGTGTGACATGATAATGTTTTGCCATCATATGGATGGCCTGTTTGACGAGAGAATATCCTGCCATCATACGTATTGTCAGTGTGATGAGAGAATACCCTGCCATCATACATATGATCAGTGTAACGAGAATATCCTGCTATCATACATATGGTCAGTGTGCCGAGAGAATATCCTGTCATCATGCATATGATCAGTGTGACGAGATAATATCCTGCCATCATACATATGGTTAGTGTGGCTAAATGATATCCTGCCATCATACATATGATCAGTGTGACAAGTGAAAATCCTCCCATCATATGGTCAGTGTGACGAGATAATATTCTGAAATCATACGTATGGTTGTGTGACGAGAGAATATCCTGCCATCATACATACGGTTAGTGGGACTACATAGTATCCTGTTATAAATATGGTCAGTATGACGAGATAATATTCTCTTATCACAAAATGTGGTCAGTTTGACGAAGTAATGTGCTGCCACCATACATATGGTCAGTGTGACGAGAAAATATCATGCTATCATACATATGGCCAATGTAACGAGATAATATCCTGCCATAGTACATATGGTCATTGTGATGAGAATATCTTGCCATCATGCCATACATATTGTCATTGTGACGAGAGAATATTCTGCCATCATACATATGGTCAGAGTGAAAAGATAATATCCTGCCATCATACGTATGGTTAGTGTGGCTAGATGATATCCTGTCATCAAACATATGGTCAGTGTGACGAGATAATATCCTGCCATCATACATATGGTCAGTATGATGAGAGAATATCTTGTCATCTTACATATGATTAGTGTAACGCAAGAATATCCTTCCATCATATTTATATAATCAGAGTGACGAGAGAATACCCTACCATCATACATATGGTCTGTGTGACAAGATAATATCCTGCCATTATACATATGGTCAGTGTCACAAGAGAATATCCTGCCTTCATACATATGATCAGTGTGACGAATGAATATTCTGCCATCATACATATGGTCAGTGTGACGAGATAATATACTGCCATCATACTTGTTGTCTGTTTGATAAGATGATATCCTGTCATCATACATATTGTCAGTGTGACGAGATAATATTCTGCCATCATACGTATTGTCAGTGTGATGAGAGAATACCCTGCCATCATACATATGATCAGTGTGACGAGAATATCCTGCTATCATACATATGGTCAGTGTGCCGAGAGAATATCCTGTCATCATGCATATGATCAGTGTGACGAGATAATAACCTGCCATCATACATATGGTTAGTGTGGCTAAATGATATCCTGTCATCAAGCGTATGGTCAGTGTGACGAGATAATATCCTGCCATCTTACATATGGTCAATGAGACGAGACAATATCCTGCCATCATACATATGATCAGTGTGAAGAGTGAATATCTTGCCATCATTCATATGGTCATTGTAACGAGAGAATATCCTGCTATCATGCGTATGGTCAGAGTGACGAGATAATATCCTGCCATCTTACACATGGCCAGTATGACGAGAGGATATCCTGCCATCATACATAAGATCAGTGTGACGAGAGAATATCCTTCCATCATACATATGAACTACGTGGCGAAAGAATATCCTGCCATCATACATGTGGTCAGTGTGACATGATAATGTTTTGCCATCATATGGATGGCCTGTTTGACGAGAGAATATCCTGCCATCATACCATGATCACTGTGACGAAAGAATATCCTACCATCATACATATGGACTATGTGGCAGGAGAATATCCTGCCATCATACATATGGTCAGTGTGACGAGATAATGTCCTGACATCATATGGATGACCTGTGTGACGAGAGAATATCCTGCCATCAAACATATGGTCAGTGTGACGAGATAATATCCTGCCATCATACATGTGGTCAGTGTGACGAGATGATATCCCGCCATAGATATGGTCAGGATGACGAGAAAATATCCTACCAGCATACAAATGGTCATTTTGATGAGATATCTTACCATCATCCATACTGTTAGTGTGACTACATAATACCCTGTTATCATGAATATGATCAGTATGACGAGATGATATCCTGCCACCATACATATGGTCAGTGTGACGAGATAATATCCTGCCATCATATATACGGTCAGTGTGACGAGATGATATCCCGCCATAAGTATGGTCAGGATGACGAGAGAATATTCTACCATCATACAAATGGTAATTTTGATGAGATATCCTGCCATCATACATATGGTCAGAGTGACGATAGGATATCCTGTCGTTATACATATAGTCAGTGTGACGAGATAGTATCTTCCCATCATACACATGGTCGGTGTGACGAGAGAATATCCTGCCGTCATACATATGGTTAGTCTGATTAATTGATATCCTGCCATCATACATATGGTCAGTGTGACGAGAATATCCTGCCATCATACATATGGTCAATGTGACGAGATAATATCCTGTCATCTTAGCTATGGTCATTGTGACGAGAGAGTATTATGCTATGATACATAAGGTCAGTATGACGAGATAGTATCCTACCATGATACATATGGTCAGTGTGACGAGATGATATCCTGACATCATACATAAGGTCAGTGTAACGGTAATATCCTGCCATCATACATATGGTCAGTGTGACAAGATGATATCCTGCCATGATACACAAGGTTAGTGCGACAAGAGAATATCCTGTCATCAAACATATGGTCAGTGTGATAAGATAATGTCCTGCCATCATACATATGATCAGTGTCACGAGATGATATCGTGTCATCATACATATGGTCAGTATGGCGAGAGAATATCCTGCTATTATACATATAATCAGTATGACGGGAGAATATCCTGCCACCATACAAATGGTTAGTGTGACAACATATCCTGCCATCATACATATAGTCAGTGTGATGTGAGAATATCCTGCCATCATACATATGGTCTATGTGACGAGAGAATATCCTGCCATCATTCATATGGTCAGTGTGACAGAATATCCTGCCATCATACATAAGGTTAGTATGACAGAATATCCTGCCGTCATGCATATGGTCAGTGTGACGAGATAATATCCTGCCATCATAATATGGTCAGTGTGACGAGAGTATCCTGCGATCATACATATGACCAGAGTGACGAGATAATATCGTCATCATTCATATTGTCAGTGTGATGAGAATATCCTGCCGGTATCCATATAATGAGTATGACGAGAGAATATCCTGTCATCATACATATGGTCAGTGTAACGAGTGAATATCCTACCATCATATATATGGTCAGTGTAATGAGAGAATATCCTGCCATCCTACATATATATGAGGATTATTTGATGTTTCACTTCCTGGTAGAGCAGTGTGGTGAACGAGTTAGAGACTGTAGTGATAACAAGTCCATCATATACCAGATGATGGACGACTGTGCAGACCTTGGTTCAGACGGACACTGTTAAGCTGCGAGTGTAGTCAAGTTAATATGTGTATGCTGAAGATGAAACCCTTTCTTGCACTGATAATTATTAGTATGGTGACTGTAAGAACACTTACATATAAAACAAGGAAACATCAGCTGGTGATGATGAGCTTGACTGTGGATCCTTAAAGAAATGTATTACTTTTAATGTGATGACGGAGAAGATTGCTACCTCTATTATTATCTTTATTAAAGTTGTAATGAATATTATTTTGTAGATTCAAATTCCCTTTATATATCATCTGCCTATTCACTCTCAGGGGGCAGCTCCTTTGTCTTAAAATGATATTGACATACCTGATAGATAGTGTAAAACCATGGCCAAAAGAACTAGTTTTGTTTCTGTGGTTTATTTGAACATGTCAACTTGACTGATATATATATATATATATATATATATTTCTTTTCTTTCAAACTATTCGCCATTTCCCGCATTAGCGAGGTAGCGTTCAGAACAGAGGACTGGGCCTTTGAGGGAATACCCTCACCTGGCCCAATTCTCTGTTCCTTCTTTTGGAAAAAAAAAAAAAAAAAAAAGAGAGGGGAGGATTTCCAGCCCCCCGCTCCCTCCCCTTTTAGTCGCCTTCTACGACACGCAGGGAATACGTGGGAAGTATTCTTAATCCCCTATCCCCAGGGATTATATATATATATTTATATATATATATATATATATATATATATATATATATATATATATATATATATATATATATATATATATATATATATTTTCTTCTTTCTTTCATACTATTCGCCATTTCCCGCGTTAGCGAGGTAGCGCTAAGAACAGAGGACTGGACCTTTGAGGGAAAATCCTCACCTGGTCCCCTTCTCTGTTCCTTCTTTTGAAAAAAAAAAAAAAAGAGAGGGGAGGATTTCCAGCCGCCCGCTCCCTTCCCTTTTAGTCGCCTTCTACGACACGCAGGGAATGCGTGGGAAGTATTCTTTCTCCCCCATCCCCAGGGATATATATATATATATATATATATATATATATATATATATATATATATATATATATATATATATATATAATATATATATATTTTTTTTTTTTTGCCGCTGTCTCCCGCGTTTGCGAGGTAGCGCAAGGAAACAGACGAAAGAAATGGCCCAACCCACCCCCATACACATGTATATACATACGTCCACACACGCAAATATACATACCTACACAGCTTTCCATGGTTTACCCCAGACGCTTCACATGCCCTGATTCAATCCACTGACAGCACGTCAACCCCGGTATACCACATCGATCCAGTTCACTCTATTCCTTGCCCTCCTTTCACCCTCCTGCATGTTCAGGCCCCGATCACACAAAATCTTTTTCACTCCATCTTTCCACCTCCAATTTGGTTTCCCACTTCTCCTCGTTCCCTCCACCTCCGACACATATATCCTCTTGGTCAATCTTTCCTCACTCATTCTCTCCATGTGCCCAAACCATTTCAAAACACCCTCTTCTGCTCTCTCAACCATGCTCTTTTTATTTCCACACATCTCTCTTACCCTTGAGTTACTTACTCGATCAAACCACCTCACACCACACATTGTCCTCAGACATCTCATTTCCAGCACCTCCATCCTCCTGCTCACAACTCTATCCATAGCCCACGCCTCGCAACCATACAACATTGTTGGAACCACAATTCCTTCAAACATACCCATTTTTGCTTTCCGAGATAATGTTCTCGACATCCACACATTCTTCAAGGCTCCCAGGATTTTCGCCCCCTCCCCCACCCTATGATCCACTTCCGCTTCCATGGTTCCATCCGCTGCCAGATCCACTCCCAGATATCTAAAACACTTTACTTCCTCCAGTTTTTCTCCATTCAAACTTACCTCCCAATTTACTTGACCCTCAACCCTACTGTACCTAATAACCTTGCTCTTATTCACATTCATTCTTAACTTTCTTCTTTCACACACTTTACCAAACTCAGTCACCAGCTTCTGCAGTTTCTCACATGAATCAGCCACCAGCGCTGTATCATCAGCGAACAACAACTGACTCACTTCTCAAGCTCTCTCATCCACAACAGACTTCATACTTGCCCCTCTTTCCAAAACTCTTGCATTTATCTCCCTAACAACCCCATCCATAAACAAATTAAACAACCATGGAGACATCACACACCCCTGCCGCAAACCTACATTCACTGAGAACCAATCATATATATGAACAAAGTGCATATGAACGCGCACCTTCATAGAACATACAAACCTCCAACAGCCAGGATCGAACCCGGGACCCCTGTGCAACAGGCGGAAGCGCTACTGCTAGGCTATGATCGTCCCTAATAGGGAAATGACTATTCGAATACTATGTACTCGAATACCCTTCGTCTCACGAAGGTGAGCAACGGGGACGACACCGGACTTTTCCCATCAGGCTCACACGTCCAGCAGATAGCATTTTACCGAACCTAACTGTACAACGCGGAGGTATATGAATACGAACAAAGTGCATATTAACGCGCATCTTCATAGAATATACAAACCTTCAACAGAAAGGATCGAACCCGGAACCCCTGTGCAACAGGTGGGAGCGCTACCGCTAGGCTATGATCATCCTTAATGGGGAAATGACTATTCGAATTCTATGTACTCGAATACCCTTCGTCTCTTGTTGGTGAGCAACGGGGTCTACACCGGTCTTTTCCCATTAGGCTCACACATCCTCTACCACTTCTGAAACCACACTGCTCTTCCCCAATCTGATGCTCTGTACATGCCTTTACCCTTTCAATCAACACCCTCCCATATAATTTCCCAGGAATACTCTAACAAACTTATACCTCTGTAATATGAACAATCACCTTTATCCCTTTTACCTTTGTACAATGGCATTATCCATGCATTCCGCCGATACTCAGGCATTTCACAATGAAACATACATACAATGAATATCCTTACCAACCAGTCAACAACACAGTCACCCCCTTTTAAATAACTTCCACTGCAGTACCATCCAAACCGGCCGCCTTGCCGGCTTTAATCTTCCACAAAGCTTTCACTACATCTTCCCTGTTTACCAAACCATTCTCCCTGACCCTCTCACTTTCCACACCACCTCGACCAAAACACCCAATATCTGCCACTCTATCATCAAACACATTCAACAAGCATTCAAGATACTCCATCTCCTTCTCACTTCACCACTACTTTTTATTTCCTCCCCATTAGCTCTCATTTGCTCTCATCTACTTCCATTCTGCACTCAATTCTCCCGGTACTTCCTCACACAAGTCTCGTTTCTAAGCTCATTTACTCTTACCACTCTCTTCAACCCAACATTCTCTTCTTTTCTGAAAACCTGTACAAATCTTCACCGCCTCCACAAGATGATGGTCAGACATCCCTCCAGTTGCCCCTCTCAGCACATTAACATCCAAAAGTCTCTCTTTCACGCGCCTATCAATTAGCACGTAATCCAATAACGCTCTCTGGCCATCTGTCATACTTGCATAAGTATGCTAATGTATATTTCTCTTTTTGAACCAGGAATTCCCAACCACTAGTCACCAATATATATATATATATATATTTATATATATATATATATATATATATATATATATATATATATATATATATATATATATATATATATATATATATATATGAATCATGGGAACTTCAGTGAACGGCGCAAATGGGGAAGTGATAACAAGTAGTGGTGATGTGAGAAGGAGATGGAGTGAGTATTTTGAAGGTTTGTTGAATGTGTTTGATGATAGAGTGGCAGATATAGGGTGTTTTGGTCGAGGTGGTGTGCAAAGTGAGAGGGTTAGGGAAAATGATTTGGTAAACAGAGAAGAGGTAGTAAAAGCTTTGCGGAAGATGAAAGCCGGCAAGGCAGCAGGTTTGGATGGTATTGCAGTGGAATTTATTAAAAAAGGGGGTGACTGTATTGTTGACTGGTTGGTAAGGTTATTTAATGTATGTATGACTCATGGTGAGGTGCCTGAGGATTGGCGGAATGCGTGCATAGTGCCATTGTACAAAGGCAAAGGGGATAAGAGTGAGTGCTCAAATTACAGAGGTATAAGTTTGTTGAGTATTCCTGGTAAATTATATGGGAGGGTATTGATTGAGAGGGTGAAGGCATGTACAGAGCATCAGATTGGGAAAGAGCAGTGTGGTTTCAGAAGTGGTAGAGGATGTGTGGATCAGGTGTTTGCTTTGAAGAATGTATGTGAGAAATACTTAGAAAAGCAAATGGATTTGTATGTAGCATTTATGGATCTGGAGAAGGCATATGATAGAGTTGATAGAGATGCTCTGTGGAAGGTATTAAGAATATATGGTGTGGGAGGCAAGTTGTTAGAAGCAGTGAAAAGTTTTTATCGAGGATGTAAGGCATGTGTACGTGTAGGTAGAGAGGAAAGTGATTGGTTCTCAGTGAATGTAGGTTTGCGGCAGGGGTGTGTGATGTCTCCATGGTTGTTTAATTTGCTTAAGGATGGGGTTGTTAGGGAGGTGAATGCAAGAGTTTTGGAAAGAGGGGCAAGTATGAAGTCTGTTGGGGATGAGAGAGCTTGAGAAGTGAGTCAGTTGTTGTTCGCTGATGATACAGCGCTGGTGGCTGATTCATGTGAGAAACTGCAAAAGCTGGTGACTCAGTTTGGTAAAGTGTGTGAAAGAAGAAAGTTAAGAGTAAATGTGATTAAGAGTAAGGTAATTAGGTACAGTAGGGTTGAGTGACACGTCAATTGGGAGGTAAGTTTGAATGGAGAAAAACTGGAGGAAGTAAAGTGTTTTAGATATCTGGGAGTGGATCTGGCAGCGGATGGAACCATGGAAGCGGAAGTGGATCACAGGTTGGGGGAGGGGGCGAAAATCCTGGGAGCCTTGAAGAATGTGTGGAAGTCGAGAACATTATCTCGGTAAGCAAAAATGGGTATGTTTGAAGGAATAGTGGTTCCAACAATGTTGTATGGTTGCGAGGCGTGGGCTATGGATAGAGTTGTGCGCAGGAGGATGGATATGCTGGAAATGAGATGTTTGAGGACAATGTGTGGTGTGAGGTGGTTTGATCGAGTAAGTAACGTAAGGGTAAGAGAGATGTGTGGAAATAAAAAGAGCGTGGTTGAGAGAGCAGAAGAGGGTGTTTTGAAATGGTTTGGGCACATGGAGAGAATGAGTGAGGAAAGATTGACCAAGTGGATATATGTGTCGGAGGTGGAGGGAACGAGAAGTGGGAGACCAAATTGGAGGTGGAAAGATGGAGTGAAAAAGATTTTGTGTAATCGGGGCCTGAACATGCAGGAGGGTGAAAGGAGGGAAAGGAATAGAGTGAATTGGATTGATGTGGTATACCGGGGTTGACGTGCTGTCAGTGGATTGAATCAGGGCATGTGAAGCGTCTGGGGTAAACCATGGAAAGCTGTGTAGGTATGTATATTTGCGTGTGTGGACGTATGTATATACATGTTGTATGGGGGTGGGTTGGGCCATTTCTTTCGTCTGTTTCCTTGCGCTACCTCGCAAACGCGGGAGACAGCGACAAAGCAAAAAAAAAAAAAAAAAAAACACATATATATATATATATATATATATATATATATATATATATATATATATATATATATATATTTTTTTTTTTTTTTTTTTTTTTCTTTTTTTTATACTTTGTCGCTGTCTCCCGCGTCTGCGAGGTAGCGCAAGGAAACAGACGAAAGAAATGGCCCAACCCCCCCCCCCCCATACACATGTACATACACATGTCCACACACGTGTATACATACCTACACAGCTTTCCATGGTCCACCCCAGACGCCTCACATGCCTTGATTCACTCCACTGACAGCACGTCAACCCCTGTATACCACATCGCTCCAATTCACTCTATTCCTTGCCCTCCTTACACCCTCCTGCATGTTCAGGCCCCGATCACACAAAATCTTTTTCACTCCATCTTTCCACCTCCAATTTGGTCTCCCTCTTCTCCTCGTTCCCTCCACCTCCGACACATATATCCTCTTGGTCAATCTTTCCTCACTCATTCTCTCCATGTGCCCAAACCATTTCAAAACACCCTCTTCTGCTCTCTCAACCACGCTCTTTTTATTTCCACACATCTCTCTTACCCTTACGTTACTTACTCGATCAAACCACCTCACACCACACATTGTCCTCAAACATCTCATTTCCAGCACATCCATCCTCCTGCGCACAACTCTATCCATAGCCCACGCCTGGCAACCATACAACATTGTTGGAACCACTATTCCTTCAAACATACCCATTTTTGCTTTCCGAGATAATGTTCTCGACTTCCACACATTTTTCAAGGCTCCCAAAATTTTCGCCCCCTCCCCCACCCTATGATCCACTTCCGCTTCCATGGTTCCATCCGCTGACAGATCCACTCCCAGATATCTAAAACACTTCACTTCCTCCAGTTTTTCTCCATTCAAACTTACCTCCCAATTGACTTGACCCTCAACCCTACTGTACCTAATAACCTTGCTCTTATTCACATTTACTCTTAACTTTCTTCTTCCACACACTTTACCAAACTCAGTCACCAGCTTCTGCAGTTTCTCACATGAATCAGCCACCAGCGCTGTATCATCAGCGAACAACAACTGACTCACTTCCCAGGCTCTCTCATCCCCAACAGACTTCATACTTGCCCCTCTTTCCAGGACTCTTGCATTCACCTCCCTAACAACCCCATCCATAAACAAATTAAACAACCATGGAGACATCACACACCCCTGCCGCAAACCTACATTCACTGAGAACCAATCACTTTCCTCTCTTCCTACACGTACACATGCCTTACATCCTCGATAAAAACTTTTCACTGCTTCTAACAACTTGCCTCCCACACCATATATTCTTAATACCTTCCACAGAGCATCTCTATCAACTCTATCATATGCCTTCTCCAGATCCATAAATGCTACATACAAATCCATTTGCTTTTCTAAGTATTTCTCACATACATTCTTCAAAGCAAACACCTGATCCACACATCCTCTACCACTTCTGAAACCGCACTGCTCTTCCCCAATCTGATGCTCTGTACATGCCTTCACCCTCTCAATCAATACCCTCCCATATAATTTACCAGGAATACTCAACAAACTTATACCTCTGTAATTTGAGCACTCACTCTTATCCCCTTTGCCTTTGTACAATGGCACTATGCACGCATTCCGCCAATCCTCAGGCACCTCACCATGAGTCATACATACATTAAATAACCTTACCAACCAGTCAACAATACAGTCACCCCCTTTTTTAATAAATTCCACTGCAATACCATCCAAACCTGCTGCCTTGCCGGCTTTCATCTTCCGCAAAGCTTTTACTACCTCTTCTCTGTTTACCAAATCATTTTCCCTAACCCTCTCACTTTGCACACCACCTCGACCAAAACACCCTATATCTGCCACTCTGTCATCAGACACATTCAACAAACCTTCAAAATACTCATTCCATCTCCTTCTCACATCACCACTACTTGTTATCACCTCCCCATTTACGCCCTTCACTGAAGTTCCCATTTGCTCCCTTGTCTTACGCACCCTATTTACCTCCTTCCAGAACATCTTTTTATTCTCCCTAAAATTTACTGATAGTCTCTCACCCCAACTCTCATTTGCCCTTTTTTTCACCTCTTGCACCTTTCTCTTGACCTCCTGTCTCTTTCTTTTATACTTCTCCCACTCAATTGCATTTTTTCCCTGCAAAAATCGTCCAAATGCCTCTCTCTTCTCTTTCACTAATACTCTTACTTCTTCATCCCACCACTCACTACCCTTTCTAAACAGCCCACCTCCCACTCTTCTCATGCCACAAGCATCTTTTGCGCAATCCATCACTGATTCCCTAAATACATCCCATTCCTCCCCCACTCCCCTTACTTCCATTGTTCTCACCTTTTTCCATTCTGTACACAGTCTCTCCTGGTACTTCCCCACACAGGTCTCCTTCCCAAGCTCACTTATTCTCACCACCTTATATATATATATATATATATATATATATATATATATATATATATATATATATATATATATATATATATATATATATATATATATATATATATATATATATTATTTGCGGCAGGGGTGTGTGATGTCTCCATGGCTGTTTAATTTGTATATGGATGGGGTTGTTAGGGAGGTGAATGAAGAGTTTTGGAAAGAGGGGCACGTATGAAGTCTGTTGGGGATGAGAGAGCTTGGGAAGTGAGTCAGTTGTTGTTCGCTGATGATACAGCGCTGGTGGCTGATTCATGTGAGAAACTGCAGAAGCTGGTGACTGAGTTTGGTAAAGTGTGTGAAAGAAGAAAGTTAAGAGTAAATGTGAATAAGAGCAAGGTTATTAGGTACAGTAGGGTTGAGGGTCAAGTCAATTGGGAGGTGAGTTTGAATGGAGAAAAACTGGAGGAAGTGAAGTGTTTTAGATATCTGGGAGTGGATCTGGCAGCGGATGGAACCATGGAAGCGGAAGTGGATCATAGGGTGGGGGAGGGGGCGAAAATTCTGGGAGCCTTGAAGAATGTGTGGAAGTCGAGAACATTATCTCGGAAAGCAAAAATGAGTATTTTTGAAGGAATAGTGGTTCCAACAATGTTGTATGGTTGCGAGGCGTGGGCTATGGATAGAGTTGTGCGCAGGAGGATGGATATGCTGGAAATGAGATGTTTGAGGACAATGTGTGGTGTGAGGTGGTTTGATCGAGTAAGTAACGTAAGGGTAAGAGAGATGTGTGGAAATAAAAAGAGCGTGTTTGAGAGAGCAGAAGAGGGTGTTTTGAAATGGTTCGGGCACATGGAGAGAATGAGTGAGGAAAGATTGACCAAGAGAATATATGTGTCGGAGGTGGAGGGAGCAAGGAGAAGAGGGAGACCAAATTGGAGGTGGAAAGATGGAGTGAAAAAGATTTTGTGTGATCGGGGCCTGAACATGCAGGAGGGTGAAAGGAGGGCAAGGAATAGAGTGAATTGGAACGATGTGGTATACCGGGGTTGACGTGCTGTCAGTGGATTGAATCAAGGCATGTGAAGCGTCTGGGGTAAACCATGGAAAGCTGTGTAGGTATGTATATTTGCGTGTGTGGACGTATGTATATACATGTGTATGGGGGTGGGTTGGGCCATTTCTTTCGTCTGTTTCCTTGCGCTACCTCGCAAACGCGGGAGACAGCGACAAAGGAAAAAAAAAAATATTATTTATTATACTTCGTCGCTGTCTCCCGCGTTAGCTAGGTAGCGCAAGGAAACAGATGAAAGAATGGCCCAACACACCCACATACACATGTATATACATACACGTCTACACACGCACATATACATATCTAAACATGTCAACGTATACATATATATACACACACAGACATATGCACTCAGTCTCTAGCTGTCATGTAATAATACACCGAAATCACAGCTCCCTTTCCACATCCAGGCCCCACAAAACTTTCCATGGTTTACCTCAGGCGCTTCACATGCCCTAGGTCAATTCTTTGACAGCACGTCGACCCCGGTATACCAAATCGTTCCAGTTCACTCTATTCCTTGCACGCCTTTCACTCTCCTGCATGTTCAGGCCCCGATCACTCAAAATCTTTTTCACTCCATCTTTCCACCTCCAATTTGGTCTCCCACTTCACCTCGTTCCCTCTACCTCTGACACATATATCCTCTTGGTCAATCTTTCCTCACTCATTCTCTCCATGTGACCAAACCATTTCAAAGCACCCTCTTCTGTCTCTCAACCACACTCTTTTTATTATCACACATCTCTTACCCTTTCATTACTTACTCGATCAAACCACCTCACACCACATATTGTCCTCAGACATCTCATCCACCCTCCTCCGCACAACTCTATCTATAGCCCACGCCTCGCAACCATATAACATTGTTGGAACCACTATTCCTTCAAAGATGCCCATTTTTGCTTTCCAAGATAATGTTCTCGACTTCCACACATTTTTCAACGCTCGCAGAACTTTCGCCCCTTCCCCCACCCTATGATTCACTTCCGCTTCCATGGTTCCATCCGCTACCAAATCTACTCCCAGATATCTAAAACGCTTCTCTTCGTCCAGTTTTTCTCCATTCAAATGTACCTCCCAATTGACTTGTCACTCAACTCTACTGTACCTATAACCTTACTCTTATTCACATTCACTCTAAGCTTTCTTCTTTCACACACTTTACCAAACTCAGTCACCAACTTCTGCAGTTTCTCACCCGAATCAGCCACCAACGCTGTATCATCAGCGAACAGCAACTGAATCACCTCCCAATCTCTCTCATCCACAACAGACTGCATACTTGCCCCTCTTTCCAAAACTCTTGCATTCACCTCCCTAACAACCCCATCCATAAACAAATTAAACAACCATGGAGACATCACACACCCCTGCCGCAAACCAACATTCCCTGAGAGCCAATCACTTTTCTCTCTTCCTATACATACACATGCCTTACATCCTCGATAAAAACTTTTCACTGCTTCTAACAACTTACCTCCCACATCATATATTCTTAATACCTTCTACAGAGCATCTCTATCAACTCTATCACATGCCTTATCCAGAACCATAAATGCTATGTACAAATCCATTTGCTTTTCTAAGTATTTCTCAAATACATTTTTCAAAGCAAACACTTGATCCTCACATCATGTACCACTTCTGAAGCCACACTGCTCCTCCCCAATCAGATGCTCTGTACATGCCTTCACACTCTCAATCAATACCCTCCCATATCATTTCCCAGGAAGATTCAACAAACTTATACCTCTGTAATTTGATCACTCACTCTTATCCCCTTTGCCTTTGTACAATGGGACTATTCAAGCACTTTGCCAGTCCTCAGGCACCTCACCATGAGTCATACATACATTAAATAACCTTACCAACCAGTCAACAATACAGTCACCCCCTTTTTTAATAAATTCCACTGCAATACCATCCAAACCTGCTGCCTTGCCGGCTTTCATTTTCCGCAATGCTTTTACTACCTCTTCTCTGTTTACCAGATCATTCTCCCTAACCCTCTCACTCTGCACACCACCTCGACCGAAGCACCCTATATCTGCCACTCTATCATCAAACACTTTCAACAAACATTCAAAATACTCACTCCATCTCCTTCTCACATCACCACTACTTGTTATCACCTCCCCATTAGCCCCCTTCACTGAAGTTCCCATTTGCTCCCTTGTCTTACGCACTTTATTTAACTCCTTCCAAAACATCTTTTTATTCTCCCTAAAATTTAATGATACTGTCTCACCCCAACTCTCATTTGCCATCTTTTTCATCTCTTGCACCTTTCTCTTGACCTCCTGCCTCTTTGTTTTATACATCTCCCACTCATTTGCATTTTCTCCCTGCAAAAATTTTCCATATAGATATGTTTGTATGAGTCCACGGGGAAAATGAAAAACGATAAGTTCCTAAGTGCACTTTCGTGTAATTATGACATAATCAGAGGCGACACAAGAGAGAAATATAACTGTCAGTTGATATACAACGAAGAGACGTAGCTAGGACGCCATTTGGTAAACATGCGGTTGTCCAAGACAGACAACGAGCGTATCATAAACTTATTATGATGACAAGAAGGTGAATTGTTACAAATTCTGTCAACAATAAAGTTATCCAATTTGTATAAACCATCACTAATATTAAGATTATAGTTCCCTGTGAATTTAATGATGGAAGATTGAATGATCTTTCTCTTGTTAATAGAGTTAGAGTTAATAACTGAGATTGCTATACTCCAGTCAACACAATGATCAATGGTTTTTAACGTAATCAAACCAAGCATTTGATTCTTGTCCCGTTCTTATAGTATATTTATGTTGCTTAAGTCTAACAGAAAGATGCTTACCAGTATGCCCAACTTAAAACTTATCACAATTTCTACATGGCACTTTACAGATGCACCCTGGAAAATTATCTGGTGAATTCCCGATTAAGATATTCTTTATGGTATTTTTATTGCTGAAGGCAACATTTACATTAAAGGATTTAAGCAACATGGGAAGTAGAGTAAAATTAACATTAAAAGGGAGAACTAAAAGATTCTTGGTGTCGATGGGAGGTTTGGACTCAACTCTATAAAATGATTTCTTTGCTAACTTGAGGGATTTATCAATGAAAAATCTAGGGTACTTTAACTTAGATCCAATAGAAAATATCTTCCCAAACTCATCATCAATTTACTCTGGACTGCAAATACGTAAGGAACATAGATTGAAATGATGATAATTTAACCCTATCATGTTGAGATGAGTAATAATGAATATATGAGCATCCATTGGTAGGTTTTCTGTATATGCTAAACTTAATTTTGTTTTCTTGTCTATGGTTCAAGCAATCTAAAAATGGTAGGATACCATTTTTTCATTTTCTACAATAAATTTGATGGAAGGTACTAAGTTGTTAAGTGAGGGGAGAAGTATTTGTAAATTTTCATTTGTTGGCCAAACACAAAGACCATCATCTACATACCTAAACAAAATTGCATTAGAAGGTAAGATATCCTTTAGTAATTCTGTTTAAAAAATGCACATAGAGATTGCTTAGTTCTTGTGAAAGAGGGTTACCCATTGCCATACCAAATTTTTGAGCATAATAGTCTCCATTGAATTGAAATACACAGTCTTTTATACACAATTTTATCAGTTCATTGAAAACAGACATTGAAACAGGTAAATGAATATCATCCAAGACATCATATAAATATTCTAAAAGGTCATCAACTGGAACTTTTGTGAAAAGTAAGAAAACATCAAAGCTAACAAGTTTGAAATCAAAATCAACATTGATATTGTTAAGCTTGTTAACTCAATCTACATTGTTTATGATATTAGAATTTGATATCTTATCCACTAAAGGGCTTAATAAAGAAACTATCCACTTGACACTTTATATGTGATGGAGCCTACTGAACTCACTATAGGTCTTGCTGGAAAAATTTGTTTATGTATTTTGATAAGTCCATACATACATGTCAATGAAGGGGACAAAGATGACAAACTTTTGATAAGAGAACCATTACCTTTCAACAACAACTTCAGTTCTTTATTTAAAAGGGAATTAACTGCTTTTAGGGGATTCTTAACTGAGTTGAAAATATGTTGCGTCATCATTTAAAAGATCATTCATTTTTGATTAATAATTAATTTTGTCCATAATGACAACAGTGTTAGCCTTATCTGCTTTAGTAATACGTATATTCTTGTCTTTTTGTAAGGTGTTAATAGCTCTTATAAATTTTTTAGGGCATTTAGGTTCCCATGGTTTTAACAAACTGGCATGCACTAAACATTTACAGATATTAATTTCATCATTAGATAATATACCGTATTTCTCTAAATTGCAAAAAGACTTTGTGACATCAACACAGCTGGCTTCCCTGTTAGAGCACACAAAACTTAATCCATAACATAAGGCACACAAGCAATCCTTATGTAGTTGTTTATTGGACAGGTTTATCACGAAAGAAGGGTTTGTGTCCTTAGTCCAGTCGCTGTGTGGACGTATGTATATACATGTGTATGGGGGTGGGTTGGGCCATTTCTTTCGTCTGTTTCCTTGCGCTACCTCGCAAACGCGGGAGACAGCGACAAAGCAAAAAAAAAAAAAAAAAAAATATATGAATCATAGGGTGGGGGAGGGGGCGAAAATTTTGGGAGCCTTGAAGAATGTTTGGAAGTCGAGAACATTATCTCGGAAAGCAAAAATGGGTATGTTTGAAGGAATAGTGGTTCCAACAATGTTGTATGGTTGCGAGGCGTGGGCTATGGATAGAGTTGTGCGCAGGAGGGTGGATATGCTGGAAATGAGATGTTTGAGGACAATATGTGGTGTGAGGTGGCTTGATCGAGTAAGTAATGTAAGGGTGAGAGAGATGTGTTGAAATAAAAAGAGTGTGGTTGAGAGAGGAGAAGAGGGTGTTTTGAAATGTTTTGGTCACAAGGAGAGAATGAGTAGGGAAAGATTGACCAAGAGGATATATGTGTCAGAGGTGGAGGGAACGAGGAGAAGTGGGAGACCAAATTGGAGGTGGAAAGATGGAGTGAAAAAGATTTTGAGTGATCGGGGCCTGAACATGCAGGAGGGTGAAAGGCGTGCAAGGGATAGAGTGAATTGGAACGATGTGGTTTTCCGGGGTCGACGTGCTGTCAATTGATTGAACCAGGGCATGTGAAGCGTCTGGGGTAAACCATGGAAAGTGTGTGGCGCCTGGTATATGGAAAGGGAGCTGTCGTTTCGGTGCATTATTACATGACAGCTAGAGACTGTGAACGAATGGGGCCTTTGTTGTCTTTCCTAGCGCTACCTCGCACATATGAGGGGGGAGGGGGTTGTTATTCCATATGTGGCGAGGTGGCGATGGGAACAAATAAAGGCAGACAGTATGAATTATGTACATGTGTATATATGTATATGTCTGTGTGTGTATATATATGTGTACATTGAGATGTATAGGGATGTATATTTGCGTGTGTAGACGTGTAAGTATATACATGCGTATGTGGCCGGGTTGGGCCATTCTTTCGTCTGTTTCCTTGCGCTACCTCGCTAACGCGGGAGACAGCGACAAAGCGAAATAAAATGAAATATAAATAAAAAGAAAATATATATATATATATATATATATATATATATATATATATATATATATATATATATATATATATATATTTTTATACTTTGTCGCTGTCTCCCGCGTTTGCGAGGTAGCGCAAGGAAACAGACGAAAGAAATGGCCCAACCCACCCCCATACACATGTATATACATACGTCCACACACGCAAATATACATACCTACACAGCTTTCCATGGTTTACCCCAGACGCTTCACATGCCTTGATTCAATCCACTGACAGCACGTCAACCCCGGTATACCACATCGCTCCAATTCACTCTATTCCTTGCCATCCTTTCACCCTCCTGCATGTTCAGGCCCCGATCCCACAAAATCTTTTTCACTCCATCTTTCCACGTCCAATTTGGTCTCCCTCTTCTCCTTGTTCCCTCCACCTCCGACACATATATCCTCTTGGTCAATCTTTCCTCACTCATCCTCTCCATGTGCCCAAACCACTTCAAAACACCCTCTTCTGCTCTCTCAACCACGCTCTTTTTATTTCCACACATCTCTCTTACCCTTACGTTACTCACTCGATCAAACCACCTCACACCACACATTGTCCTCAAACATCTCATTTCCAGCACATCCATCCTCCTGCGCACAACTCTATCCACAGCCCACGCCTCGCAACCATACAACATTGTTGGAACCACTATTCCTTCAAACATACCCATTTTTGCTTTCCGAGATAATGTTCTCGACTTCCACACATTCTTCAAGGCCCCCAAGGTTATTAGGTACAGTAGGGTTGAGGGTCAAGTCAATTGGGAGGTGAGTTTGAATGGAGAAAAACTGGAGGAAGTGAAGTGTTTTAGATATCTGGGAGTGGATCTAGCAGCGGATGGAACCGTTGAAGCGGAAGTGGATCATAGGGTGGGGGAGGGGGCGAAAGTTCTGGGAGCCTTGAAGAATGTGTGGAAGTCGAGAACATTAACTCGGAAAGCAAAAATGGGTATGTTTGAAGGAATAGTGGTTCCAACAATGTTGTATGGTTGCGAGGCGTGGGCTGTGGATAGAGTTGTGCGCAGGAGGATGGATGTGCTGGAAATGAGATGTTTGAGGACAATGTGTGGTGTGAGGTGGTTTGATCGAGTGAGTAACGTAAGGGTAAGAGAGATGTGTGGAAATAAAAAGAGCGTGGTTGAGAGAGCAGAAGAGGGTGTTTTGAAGTGGTTTGGGCACATGGAGAGGATGAGTGAGGAAAGATTGACCAAGAGGATATATGTGTCGGAGGTGGAGGGAGCAAGGAGAAGAGGGAGACCAAATTGGAGGTGGAAAGATGGAGTGAAAAAGATTTTGTGTGATCGGGGCCTGAACATGCAGGAGGGTGAAAGGAGGGCAAGGAATAGAGTGAATTGGAGCGATGTGGTATACCGGGGTTGAAGTGCTGTCAGTGGATTGAATCAAGGCATGTGAAGCGTCTGGAGTAAACCATGGAAAGCTGTGTAGGTATGTATATTTGCGTGTGTGGACGTATGTTTATACATGTGTATGGGGTTGGGGGAGTTGGGCCATTTCTTTCGTCTGTTTCCTTGCGCTACCTCGCAAACGCGGGAGACAGCGACAAAATATAAAAAAAAAAAAAAAAATATATATATATGTATATATGTATATATATATATATATATATATATATATATATATATATATATATATATATATATATATATATATATATATATATATATATATATTTGTGTGGACGTATGTTTATACATGTGTATGGGGGGGGGGCCATTTCTTTCGTCTGTTTCCTTGCGCTACCTCGCAAACGCGGGAGACAGCGACAAAGTATAAGAAAAAAAAAAAAAAAAAAATATATATATAAGTATATGTATATATATATATATATATATATATATATATATATATATATATATATATATATATATATATATATATATATATATATATATATATATATATATTTTTTTTTTTATATTTTATTTTATTTCGCTTTGTCGCTGTCAAGTCAATTGGGAGGTGAGTTTGAATGGAGAAAAACTGGAGGAAGTGAAGTGTTTTAGATATCTGGGAGTGGATCTGGCAGCGGATGGAACCATGGAAGCGAAAGTGGATCATAGGGTGGGAAAGGGGGCGAAAATTCTGGGAGCCTTGAAGAATGTGTGGAAGTCGAGAACATTATCTCGGAAAGCAAAAATGGGTATGTTTGAAGGAATAGTGGTTCCAACAATGTTGTATGGTTGCGAGGCGTGGGCTATGGATAGAGTTGTGCGCAGGAGGATGGATGTGCTGGAAATGAGATGTTTGAGGAAAATGTGTGGTGTGAGGTGGTTTGATCGAGTAAGTAACGTAAGGGTAAGAGAGATGTGTGGAAATAAAAAGAGCGTGGTTGAGAGGGCAGAAGAGGGTGTTTTGAAATGGTTTGGGCACATGGAGAGAATGAGTGAGGAAAGATTGACCAAGAGGATATATGTGTCGGGGGTGGAGGGAACGAGAAGAGGGAGACCAAATTAGAGGTGGAAAGATGGAGTGAAAAAGATTTTGTGTGATCGGGGCCTGAACATGCAGGAGGGTGAAAGGAGGGCAAGGAATAGAGTGAATTGGAGCGATGTGGTATACCGGGGTTGACGTGCTGTCAGTGGATTGAATCAAGGCATGTGAAGCGTCTGGGGTAAACCATGGAAAGCTGTGTAGGTATGTATATTTGCGTGTGTGGACGTATGTATATACATGTGTATGGGGGTGGGTTGGGCCATTTCTTTCGTCTGTTTCCTTGCGCTACCTCGCAAACGCGGGAGACAGCGACAAAGCAAAAAAAAAAAGTAAAAATATAAATATATATATATAAATATATATATATATATATATATATATTTTTTTTTCTTTTTTTATTATACATAGCCGCTGTCTCCCGTGTTAGGGAGATAGCGCAAGGAAACAGGCGAAAGAATGGCCCAACCCACCCACATACACATGTATATACATAAACGCCCACACACGCACATATACATACCTATACATTTCAACGTATACATGCATATACGTTCACATGCTCATATCCATACTTGCTGCCTTCATGCATTCCCGTCGCCACCCCGCCACACATGAAATGGCACCACCCTCCCCTTGCGCGCGCGCGAGGTAGCGTTAGGAAAGACAACAAAGGCCAGTTTTGTTCACAATGTCTCTAGCTGTCATGTGAAATGCACCGAAACCACAGCTCCCTTTCTACCTCTAATCCCCAAAAAACTTTCCATGGTTTATCCCAGACGCTTCACATGGCCTGATTCAATCCATTGACAGCACATCGACCTCGATATACAACATCGTTCCAATTCACTCTATTCCTTGCACGCCTTTCACCCTCCCGCATGTTCATTCCCTGATTGATCAAAATCCTTTTCACTTTGTCTTTCCACTTCCAATTTGGTCTCCCACTTCTCGTTCCCTCCACCTTTGGCACATATATCCTCTTGGTCAATCTTTCCTCACTCATTCTCTCCGTGCGACCAAACCATTTCAATACACCCTCTTCTGATCTCTCAACCACACTCTTTTTATTACCACACATCTCTCTTATCCTTTCATTACTTACTCGATCAAACCACCTCACACCACATACCGTCCTCAAACATCTCATTTCCAACACAGCCACCCTCCTTCGCACAATCCTATCTATAGCCCATGCCTTGTATCCATATGACATTGTTGGAACTACTATTCCTACAAACATACCCATTTTTGCTCTTCGAGATTACGTTCTCACCTTCCAAACATTCTTCAACGCTCCCAGAACCTTCGCCCCCTCCCACACCTTGTGACTCACATCCGCTTCCATGGTTCTATCCGCTGCTAAATCCACTCCCAGGTATCTAAAACACTTCACTTCCTCCAGTTTTACTCCATTCAAACTTACCTCCCAATTGATTTGTCCCTCAACCCTACTGTACCTGATAAGTTTGCTCTTATTCACATTTACTCTCAACTTTCTTCTTTCACACACTTTACCAAACCCAGTCACCAGCTTCTGAAGTTTCTCGCCCGAATCAGCCATCAGCGCTGTATCATCAGCGAACAACAACTGACTCACTTCCCAAACCCTCTCATCCACAACTGACTGCATACTTGCCCCTCTCTCCAAAACTCTTGTATTCACCTTTCTAACCACCCCATCCATAAATGAATTTAACAGCCACAAACGGACAATCACTGGGAACTACTCACTTTCCGCTCTTCCTACTCATACGCAAGCCTTACATCCTCGATAAAAACTTTTCACTGCTTCTAACAACTTGCCTCCCACACCATATATACTTAATACCTTCAACAGAGCATCTCTATCAACATATGCCTTCTCCGGATCCATAGATGCTACATACAAATTCATTTGCTTTTCTAAGTATTTCTCGCATACATTCTTCAAAGCAAACATCTGATCAACACATTCTCTACCACTTCTGAAACCACACTGCTCTTCCCCAATCTGATGCTCTGTACATGCCTTCACCCTCTCAATCAATACCCTCCCATATAATTTCCCAAGAATACTCAACAAAGTTATACCTCTGTAATTTGAGTACTCACTTTTATCCCCTTTGCCTTTGTATAAAGGCATTATGCAAGCATTCCGCCAATCCTCAGGCACCTCACCATGAGTCATACATACATTAATTAACCTTACAAATCAGTCAACAAAACAGTCACCCACTTTTCTTAATACATTCCGCTGCAATACCATCCAAACCCGCTGCTTTGCTGTCTTTCATCTTCCGCAAAGCTTTTACTACGTCTTCTCTATTTACCAAACCATTCTCCCTCACCCTCTCACTTTGCACACCACTTCGACCAAAACACCCTTTATCTGCCACTAAATCATCAAACACATTCAAGAAACCTTCAAAATACTCACTCCATCTCCTTCTCACATCACCACTACTTGTTTTCACCTCCCCATTAGCCCCCTTCACTGATGTTCCCATTTGTTCCCTTGTCTTACGCACTTTATTTACCTCCTTCCAAAACATCTTTTTATTCTTCCTAAAATTTTATGATACTCTCTCACCCCAACTCTCATTTGCCCTCTTTTTCACCTGCACCTTTCTTTTGACCTCCTGCCTCTTTCTCTTATACATCTCCCAGTCATTTGCATTATTTCCTTGCAAAAATCGTCCAAATGCCTCTCTCTTCTTTCACTAATAATCTTACTTCTTCATCCCACCACACGTTACCCTTTCTAATCTGCCCACCTCCCACGCGTCTCATGCCACAAGCATCTTTTGCGCAAGCTATCACTGCTTCCTTAGAACATCCCATTCCTCCCCCACTCTTCTTACGTCCTTTGTTCTCACCTTTTTCCATTCTGTACTCAGTCTCTCCTGGTACTTCCTCACACAAGTCTCCTTCCCAAGCTCACTTACTCTCACCACGCTCTTCACCCCAACATTCTCACTTCTTTTCTGAAAACCTCTACATATCTTCACCTTCGCCTCCACAAGATGATGATCAGACATCCCTCCAGTTGCACCTCTCAGCACATTAACATCCAAAAGTCTTTCTTTCGCGCGCCTATCAATGAACACGTAATCCAATAACGCTCTCTGGCCATCTTTCCTACTTACATACGAACACTTATGTATATCTCTCTCTTTAAACCAGATATTCCCAATTTCCTACTTACATACGAACACTTATGTATATCTCTTTTTCAAACTAGGTATTCCCAATCACCAGTCCTTCTTCAGCACATAAATCTACAAGCTCTTCACCATTTCCATTTACAACACTGAACACCCCATGTACACCAATTATTTTCTCAACTGCCACATTACTCACCATTGCATTCAAATCACCCATTACTATAACTTGGTCTCGTGCGTCAAAACTACTAACACACTCACTCAGCTGCTCCCAAAACACTTGCCTCTCATGATCTTTCTTCTCATGCCCAGGTGCATATGCACCAATAATCACCCATCTCTCTCCATCCACTTTCAGTTTTACCGATATCAATCAAGAGTTTACTTTCTCACACTCTATCACATACTCCCACCACTCCTTTTTCAGGAATAGTGCTACTCCTTCTCTTGCTCTTGTCCTCTCACTAAACCCTGAGTTTACTTCCAAGACATTCCCAAACCACTCTTCCCCTTTACCCAGGAGCTTCGTTTCACTCAGAGCCAAAACATCCAGGCTCCTTTCCCCAAACATACTACCTATCTCTCCTTTCTTCTCATCTTCGTTACATCCACACACATTTAGACACCCCAGTCTGAGCCTTTGAGGAGGATGAGCACACCCCGCGTGAGTCTTCCTTCTGTTTCCCCTTTTAGAAAGTTGAAATACAAGGATGGGAGGGTTTCTAGCCCCTGCTCCCGACCTCTTTATTCTCCTTCTACGACACGTGAGGAATGCTTGGGAAGTATTCTTTCTCCCCTCTCCCCAGGGATAGGGGAGAATTGGATAACAAGGATACGGTAAAACTTCTATTAATGTAAGTAATGAATGTTTTAAGAGAACATCACCAATACCGTATATTGTTTACGTCTCATTCAACTAGTAGAATTTGTTTACAAGTTAAGTTTGTGTATCAGCTTTATACTGTGTAATGATGTAAGGGTATTTTGTATTGTTTTGTGTTCATCACTAGATATCCCCAGTATATTGTTAAATGCTAGTGATGGAAAGGTATGTTGTATTGTGTTTTTTGTTCACTAGATATCTCCAGTATATTGTGTAATGCTAGTTATGTAAAGGCATGTTGTATTGTATTTTTTGTTCTCTAAGTATCTCCAGTATATTGTGTAATGCTAGGGATGTAAGGGTATTTTGTATTGGGTTTTGTATTCATCGTAGATATCTGCAGTTTTACAAATAGAACTGTGTTCCTGTTAAGAATATTTCCAACTGTTTAATGAAGATTAGTTCTCCCTCCACGACTGGGTTGCGTGTGATTCAAACTGCCTTTAAAGATTATGGCACATAAGAACATATGAATGATGGGAAATTGTAAGCCTTTTAAAGGCAACCAGGCCAGTCTCTATGAGCAACCAACCCGTATTACTTTTTGTATAATATTCAACCTTTGATTAAAAGTTTCCAAGATCTTGGTGCAACTGATGATACTTGGTGATTTGTTTCAGTCATCTACAGCTTCGTGAAAAGCAGTACTGTATTACCTGATGTATCTTTTTTGTATCTGTTTTTTCTGAATTAAAAGCACTTTTAATTTTCTCGATTGCCTAGTTTGAATATCCTATTTGTGAACTCACTTTTTGATCCCTTCATTCATTCGAACAGGTTGTTCATAGGTATATTCCTTTAAAGAGAATATGAAATTTGATATTCTCTGTTTCTTGATAAGACAAATATCTGATGTCCGTTACAAGTTTTACAGTCATCATACCTTCATCCAGTCTAAACTGCACAGAATAATATATATCAGTTGTTTAAAGATAACTTACAGGTCTCATACTTTTAGATATCAAGATGAATAGTTTCTTTGCTTTGTTAAGTGCAGTACTACGTAGTTCTGAGTTTGTAAAGCAATAATACTACGTGGTTGTCCTGATTTTGTTAAGTATAATATTACTTGATTGTCCTGATTTTGTTGAACACAATATTATTTTTCATGTTGAAGGCTCCTGTCACGGATAAAAGTCCACAACAAGACCAGACCTTAACTGAAATGTAGAAAGAAATATGAAACGGAAAAAAAGGGAAGCCAAGGGAATGTTTTTACGAATTTTTGAGGACCTGAAAGACCTGTTCATAGTTATTGGGAAAGATATGAGAATGTAGAGAGCTCTAAAGCTTCAACGTGTAGGGAAAGAAGCAGGCATCAAAACGGCCCACCCTTGAGTTACCAACGGCCACACAATAATCATGTGACGCAGCAGCTCGTCGAGTATTGCGTGGTTTAGCTAGTGGTAGGGGCACACAAGCAGCCAGCTCTCGGGAGCAAAAACCAAAGTAATACTTATAGAAGAGGAAAAGTGAACCAATACTGCGGCGTAGGATAAGGCAATCAAGTTTGGAAGTTATCCTGGGACAGTTTATAAGTCGACCGCTTTCGACTCTGTGTAGTAAGGATACAGAGCTAGAACCATTCCAAATGTGAGAGCAGTACTCCATACAAGGACGAATCAATCCTTTGTATAGACGGAGCAACTGTTCAGAAGACAAAAAAGTTTCGACATCCAAACATAATACCAGTTTCTTAGAAGCAGACTTAGCTATTCCCGTAATGTGGGGTTTCCAAGAAAGAGCGAATGTTACAGTTATACCAAGAATGTTCAACGAGTCAAGAGTTGAGATTACAGAAGCGTCAAAGGAGAGACGAAAGTTGTTAGTTTTCGATAAGAGATGGGTACAAGTTCGGTCTTGGAGACATTAAACTTACAAGATTTTGCTATACCGCTGATATATCTTATCCAAGTCTGAGTGGAAGGTGAAAATGAGAGAGAGTTATGGGCCGGGGTACAGTGGAAGGTGAGATGTATAGGGCAGGATACAATGGAAGCTGTATGTGAGGGAGAGGTGTGTGGCGGGGTACTGTGCAGGATGAGAGCGAGGGAGAGGTATGGGGCGGAGTCCATTGGAAGATGAGAGTGAGAGAGGTACGGGATGGGGTACAGTGGAGGGTGAGAGTGAGGGAGAGGTGTGGGTCGGAGTGAAGTGGAAGGTGACAGAGGGAGAGGTATGGGATGGGGTACAGTGGAAGGTGAAAGTGAGGGGAGGTATGGGTCGGGGTACAGTGGAAGGTGAAAGTGAGGGAGAGGTATGGGGTAGAGTCCAGTGAAAGTTGAAAGTGAGGGAGAGGTATGGGGAGAAGTCCAGTAGAAGGTGAGAGTAAGGGAGAAGCAAGGGATGGAGTTCGTTAGAAGGTGAGAGGGACGGAGATGTATGGGGAGGAGTCCAGTGGAAGGTGAGAGTGAGGGAGAAACATGGGACGTAATTCAGAAGGTGGGAGTGAGGGAGAGGTATGGGTCGGGTCACAATGGAAGGTGAAAGCGAGAGAGAGGTATGGGTTGGGATACAGTGGAAGATGAGAGTAAGAGAGAGGTGTAGGATGGGGTACAGTGGAAGGTGAGAGTGAGAGAGAGGTATGGGGCGGAGTCCAGTGGAAAGTGAGAGTCAGAAAGAAGTATGGGGCGGGGTACAATGGAAGATGAGAGTGAGAAGGAGGTATGCGACGGGTTACAGTGGAAGGTGAGAGTGAGAAAGAGGTATGGAGTGAGGTACAGTGGAAGGTGGGAGTGAGAGAGAGGTATAGGATGGGGCACAGTGGAAAGCGAGAGTGAGGGAGAGGTATGGAGTTGGGTACAATGGAAGGTGAGGGTGAGAGAGAGGTATGTGACGAGTTACGGTGGAAGATGAGAGTGAGAGAGAGGTATGGAGTGGGGTACAGTGGAAGGTGGGAGTGAGAAGAGAGGTACAGGATGGGGTACAGTGGAAAGTGAGAGTAATGGAGAAGTATGGGTCGGGTATAGTAGAAGGTGAGAGTGAGAGAGAGGTATGCGACGGGTTACAGTGGAAGGTGAGAGTGAGAAAGAGGTAAGGAGCGGGGTACAGTGGAAGGTGGGAGTGAGAGAGAGGTATAGAATGGGATAAAGTGGAAAGTGAGAGTGAGGGAGAGGTATGGGTCGGGGTATAGTGGAAGGTGAGAGTGAGAGAGAGATAAGCAACGGGTTACAGTGGAAGGTGAGAGTGAGAAAGAGGTATGGGGGCATGGTACAGTGGAAGGTGGGAGTGAGAGAGACGTATGGGATAGGGTACAGTGGAAGGTGAGAGTGATGGAGAGGTTTGGGCCATGGTACAGTGGAAGGTGAGAGTGAGAGGTATGGGGTGGGATACAGTGGGAGGTGAGAGTGTGGGAAAGGTATGGGTCGGGATACAGTGGAAGGTGAGACAGTGAGAGGTATAGGCCAGGGTACAGGGGAAGGTGCGAATAAGAGGCATGGGGCGGGATACAGTGGAAGGTGATAGTGAGAGAGAAGTATCGGATGAGGTACAGTGGAAGGTGAGAGTGTGGAAGAGGTATGGGGCGGGGAACAGTAGGAGGTGAGAGTGAGGAACAGGTATGGGGCGGGGAACAGTAGGAGGTGAGAGTAAGAAAGAGGTATGGGATGGGGTACAGTGGAAGTTGAGAGCGTTAATGAGATATTGGTCGGGGTAGAGTGGATGGTGAGAGTGAGGGAGAGGTATGAGTCAGGGTACAGTGGAAGATGTGAATGAGGGAGCGGTATGCTTCGGGGTTCGGTGGAGGATGAGAGTGAGGGAAAGATATGGGGCAGAGTCCAGTGGAGGATGAGTGTGAGGGAGAGGTATGGGGCGTACTGCAGTGGAAGGTTAGTGTGAGAGAGGTATGGGATGGTGTACAGTGGAAGGTGAGAGTGAGGGAGAGGTATGGGTCAGGTTATAGTGGAAGGTGAGAGTTTGGGAGAGGTATGGGATGGGGTACAATGGAGGGTGAGAGTGAGGAAGAGGCATGGGGTGGGATACAGTGGAAGGTGATAGTGAGAACGAGGTATGGGATGAGGTACAGTGGAAATTGAGAGTGCGGGAACGTTATGTAGCGTGGAACAGTAGAAGGTGAGATTAAGAATGTATGGGATGTGGTACAGTGAAAGTTGAGATTGTGGGAGAGGTATGGGGAGGGGTACAGTGGAAGGTGAGAGTAAGCGAGGTATGGAGCAAGGTACGGTGGAACGTGAGAGTGAGGGAAAGGTATGTGTCAGAGTACAGCGGAAGATGTGAGTGAGGGAGAGTTATGGGGCGGAGTCCAGTGGAAGGTGAGGGTGAGAGAGAGGTATGGGATCGTGTTCAGAGGAAAGTGAGAGTGAGGGAAAGGTATGGGTTGAGGTGTTGTGGAAAGTGAAAGTGAGAGAGAGGTATGGGACAGGTTAAAGTTGAAGGTGAGAGTGAGAGAGATGAAGAATGTATAGAAGGAGAGAACATTATCTTGGAGAGCAGCAAAAATGGGAATGTATGAAGGGATTGTAGTTGCAAGGCATGGGCTATAAATAGGGTTGTTACGCAGTAGGCTGGATGCGTTAGAAATGAAATGTTTGAGGACAATATGTGGTGTGAGGTGGTTTGATTAAGTAATGAACGGGTAAGAGAGATGTGTGGTAAAAATAGAGTCTGGTTGAGAGAGCAGAAGAGGGTTTGTTGAGGTGGTTTGAACATGTGGAGATAATGAGTGAGTAAAGATCGACAAAGAGGATATATTTGTCAGAGGTGAAGGGAAGAAGAAGTGGGAGACCAAATTGGAGGTGGAAGGATGGAGTGAAAAAGATTTTGAGTGATCGGGGCCTGAATAAACAGGAGGGTGAGAGGTGTGCAAGGAATAGAGTGAATTGGAACGATGTGGTATACCGGGGTCAACATGCTGTCACTGGGCCGAACCAGGGCATATGAAATGTCTGGGGTAAACCATGGAAAGGTCTGTAGGGCCTGGATCTTGATAGGGAGCTGTGGTTTCGGTGCCTTACACATGACAGCTAGAGACAATGCGAGCAAATGAGGCCATTTTTGTTTGATTTCCTAGCGCTACCTCACTGAAGCAGTGGGTAACGATGATGTTTCCTGTGGGACTGGGTAGCGCCTAGAATGGATGAAGGCAAGTAAGTATGAATATGTACTTGTGTCTATATATATATATATATATATATATATATATATATATATATATATATATATATATATATATATATATATATATATATATATATATATATATTTTTTTTTTTTTTTTTTTTTTTTATACTTTGTCGCTGTCTCCCGCGTTTGCGAGGTAGCGCAAGGAAACAGACGAAAGAAATGGCCCAACCCCCCCCCCCATACACATGTACATACACACGTCCACACACGCAAATATACATACCTACACAGCCTTCCATGGTTTACCCCAGACGCTTCACATGCCTTGCTTCAATCCACTGACAGCACGTCAACCCCTGTATACCACATGACTCCAATTCACTCTATTTCTTGCCCTCCTTTCACCCTCCTGCATGTTCAGGCCCCGATCACACAAAATCCTTTTCACTCCATCTTTCCACCTCCAATTTGGTCTCCCTCTTCTCCTCGTTCCCTCCACCTCCGACACATATATCCTCTTGGTCAATCTCTCCTCACTCATTCTCTCCATGTGCCCAAACCATTTCAAAACACCCTCTTCTGCTCTCTCAACCACGCTCTTTTTATTTCCACACATCTCTCTTACCCTTACGTTACTTACTCGATCAAACCACCTCACACCACACATTGTCCTCAAACATCTCATTTCCAGCACATCCATCCTCCTGCGCACATCTCTATCCATAGCCCACGCCTCGCAACCATACAACATTGTTGGAACCACTATTCCCTCAAACATACCCATTTTTGCTTTCCGAGATAATGTTCTCGACTTCCACACATTTTTCAAGGCTCCCAAAATTTTCGCCCCCTCCCCCACCCTATGATCCACTTCCGCTTCCATGGTTCCATCCGCTGACAGATCCACTCCCAGATATCTAAAACACTTCACTTCCTCCAGTTTTTCTCCATTCAAACTCACCTCCCAATTGACTTGACCCTCAACCCTACTGTACCTAATAACCTTGCTCTTATTCACATTTACTCTTAACTTTCTTCTTTCACACACTTTACCAAACTCAGTCACCAGCTTCTGCAGTTTCTTACATGAATCAGCCACCAGCGCAGTATCATCAGCGAACAACAACTGACTCACTTCCCAAGCTCTCTCATCCACAACAGACTGCATACTTGCCCCTCTTTCCAAAACTCTTGCATTCACCTCCCTAACAATTCCATCCGTAAACAAATTAAACAACCATGGAGACATCACACACCCCTGCCGCAAACCTACATTCACCGAGAACCAATCACTTTCCTCTCTTCCTACACGTACACATGCCTTACATCCTCGATAAAAACTTTTCACTGCTCCTAACAACTTGCCTCCCACACCATATATTCTTAAAACCTTCCACAGAGCATCTCTATCAACTCTATCATATGCCTTCTCCAGATCCATAAATGCTACATACAAATCCATTTGTTTTTCTAAGTATTTCTCAAATACATTCTTCAAAGCAAACACCTAATCCACACATCCTCTACCACTTCTGAAACCACACTGCTCTTCCCCAATCTGATGCTCTGTACATGCCTTCACCCTCTCAATCAATACCCTCCCATATAATTTACCAGGAATACTCATCAAACTTATACCTCTGTAACTTGAGCCATCACTCTTATCCCCTTTGCCTTTGTACAATGGCACTATGCAAGCATTCCGCCAATCCTCAGGCACCTCACCATGAATCATACATACATTAAATAACCTTACCAAACAGTCAACAATACAGTCACCCCCTTTTTTAATAAATTCCACTGCAATACCATCCAAACCTGTTGCCTTGCCGGCTTTCATCTTCCGCAAAGCTTTTACTACCTCTTCTCTATTTACCAAGTCATTTTCTCTAACCCTCTTACTTTGCACACCACCTCGACCAAAACACCCTATATCTGCCACTCTATTATCAAACACATTCAACAAACCTTCAAAATACTCACTCCATCTCCTTCTCACATCACCACTACTTGTTATCACCTCCCCATTAGCCCCCTTCACTGAAGTTCCCATTTGCTCCCTTGTCTTACGCACTTTATTTACCTCTTCCAGAACATCTTTTTATTCTCCCTAAAATTTAATGATACTCTCTCACCCCAACTCTCATTTGCCCTTTTTTTCACGTCTTGCACCTTTCTCTTGACCTCTTGCCTCTTTCTTTTGTATCTCTCCCACTCATTTGCATTTTTTTCCCTACAAAAATCGTCCAAATGCCTCTCTCTTCTCTTTCACTAATAATCTTACTTCTTCATCCCACCACTCACTACCTTTTCTAATCAACCCACCTCCCACGCTTCTCATGCCACAAGTATCTTTTGCGCAAGCCATCACTGCTTCCCTAAATACATCCCATTCCTCCCCCACTCCCCTTACCTCCTTTGTTCTCACCTTTTTCCATTCTGTACTCAGTCTCTCTTGGTACTTCCTCACACAAGTCTCCTTCCCAAGATCACTTACTCTCACCACTCTCTTCACCCCAACATTCTCTCTTCTTTTCTGAAAACCCCCACAAATCTTCACCTTCGCCTCCACAAGATAATGATCAAACATCCCTCCAGTTGCACCTCTCAGCACATTGACACCCAAAAGTCTCCCTTTCGTGCGTCTATCAATTAACACGTAATCCAATAACGCTCTCTGGCCATCTCTCCTACTTACATACGTATATATACTTATGAATATCTCGCTTTTTAAACGAAGTTTTCCCAATCACCAGTCCTTTTTCAGCACATAAATCTACAAGCTCTTAACCATTTCCATTTACAACACTAAACACTTCATGTATTCCAATTATTTCCTCAACTGCCACATTACTCACCTTTGCATTCAAATCACCCATCACTATACCCCGATCTTGTGCATCAAAACCACTAACACACTATTCAGTTGCTCCCAAAACACTTGCCTCTCATGATCTTTCTTCTCATGCCCAGGTGCATATGCACCAATAATCACCCATCTCTCTCCATCAACTTTCCGTTTTACCCATATCAATCTAGAATTTACTTTCTTACACTCTATCACATACTCTCACAACTCCTGATTCAGGAGCAGTGCTACTCCTTCCCTTGCTCTTGTCCTCTCACTAACACCTGACTTTACTCCCAAGAAATTCCCAAACCACTCTTCCCCTTTACCCTTGAGCTTCGTTTCACTGAGAGCCAAAACATCCAGGTTCCTTTCCTCAAACATACTACCTATCTCTCCTTTTTTCTCATCTTGGTTACATCCACACACATTTAGACACCCCAATCTGAGCCTTCGAGGAGGATGAGCACTCCTCGCGTGACTCATTCTTCTGTTTCCCCTTTTAGAAAGTTAAAATACAAGGAGGGGAGGGTTTCTGGCCCCCCTCTACCGTCCCCTTTAGTGGCCTTCTACGACACGTGAGGAATGCGTGGGAAGTATTCTTTCACCCCTATATATATATATATATATATATATATATATATATATATATATATATATATATATATATATATATATATATATATATATATATATATATATATATATATATATATATTTTACTATTCGCCATTTCTCGCATTAGCAAGGGACCGTTAAGAACAGAGAATTGAAACTTTAAGGGAATATCCTTACTTGGCCCCTTTCTCTGTTCCTCTTTTGAAAAATGAAAAAACGACAGGGGAGGATTTCCAGCCTCCCGCTCCCTCCTCTTTTAGTCGCCCTCTACGACACGTAGGAAATACGTGAGAAGTATTCTTTCTCCCCTATACTCATGGATAATATATATATATATATATATATATATATATATATATATATATATATATATATATATATATTATCCCTGGGGATAGGGGAGAAAGAATACTTCCCACGTATTCCCTGCGTGTCGTAGAAGGCGACTAAAAGGGGAGGGAGCGGGTGCTGGAAATCCTCCCCTCTCGTTTTTTTTTTTTTACAATTTTCCAAAAGAAGGAACAGAGAAAGGGGACCAGGTGAGGATATTCCCTCAAAGGCCCAGTCCTCTGTTCTTAACGTTACCTCGCTAACGCGGGAAATGGCGAATAGTTTGAAAGAAAGAAATATGTATGTGGGGTGCCTAAATGTGTGTGGATGTAACCAAGATGTGAAAAAAGGAGAGATAGGTAGTATGCTTGAGGAAAGGAACCTGGATGTTTTGGCTCTGAGTGAAACGAAGCTCAAGGGTAAAGGGGAAGAGTGGTTTGGGAATGTCTGGGGAGTAAAGTCAGGGGTTAGTGAGAGGACAAGAGCAAGGGAAGGAGTAGCAATACTCCTGAAACAGGAGTTGTGGGAGTATGTGATAGAATGTAAGAAAGTAAATTCTCGATTAATATGGGTAAAACTGAAAGTTGATGGAGAGAGGTGGGTGATTATTGGTGCATATGCACCCGGGCATGAGAAGAAAGATCATGAGAGGCAAGTGTTTTGGGAGCAGCTGAATGAGTGTGTTAGTGGTTTTGATGCACGAGACCGGGTTATAGTGATGGGTGATTTGAATGCAAAGGTGAGTAATGTGGCAGTTGAGGGAATAATTGGTATACATGGGGTGTTCAGTGTTGTAAACGGAAATGGTGAAGAGCTTGTAGATTTATGTGCTGAAAAAGGACTGATGATTGGGAGTACCTGGTTTAAAAAGCGAGATATACATAAGTATACTTATGTAAGTAGGAGAGATGGCCAGAGAGCGTTATTAGATTACGTGTTAATTGACAGGCGCGCGAAAGAGAGACTTTTGGATGTTAAGATGCTGAGAGGTGCAACTGGAGGGATGTCTGATCATTATCTTGTGGAGGCTAAGGTGAAGATTTGTATGGGTTTTCAGAAAAGAAGAGTGAATGTTGGGCTGAAGAGGGTGGTGAGAGTAAGTGAGCTTGGGAAGGAGACCTGTGTGAGGAAGTACCAGGAGGGACTGAGTACAGAATGGAAAAAGGTGAGAACAATGGAAGTAAGGGGAGTGGGGGAGGAATGGGATGTATTTAGGGAATCAGAGATGGATTGCGCAAAAGATGCTTGTGGCATGAGAAGAGTGGGAGGTGGGTTGATTAGAAAGGGTAGTGAGTGGTGGTATGAAGAAGTAAGAGTATTAGTGAAAGAGAAGAGAGAGGCATTTGGACGATTTTTGCAGGGAAAAAATGCAATTGAGTGGGAGATGTATAAAAGAAAGAGACAGGAGGTCAAGAGAAAGGTGCAAGAGGTGAAAAAAAGGGCAAATGAGAGTTGGGGTGAGAGAGTATCATTAAATTTTAGGGAGAATAAAAAGATGTTCTGGAAGGAGGTAAATAAAGTGCGTAAGACAAGGGAGCAAATGGGAACTTCAGTGAAGGGCGCAAATGGGGAGGTGATAACAAGTAGTGGTGATGTGAGAAGGAGATGGAGTGAGTATTTTGAAGGTTTGTTGAATGTGTTTGATGATAGAGTGGCAGATATAGGGTGTTTTGGTCGAGGTGGTGTGCAAAGTGAGAGGGTTAGGGAAAATAATTTGGTAAACAGAGAAGAGGTAGTGAAAGCTTTGCGGCAGATGAAAGCCGGCAAGGCAGCAGGTTTGGATGGTATTGAAGTGGAATTTATTAAAAAAGGGGGTGACTGTATTATTGACTGGTTGGTAAGGTTATTCAATGTATGTATGACTCATGGTGAGGTGCCTGAGGATTGGCGGAATGCGTGCATAGTGCTATTGTACAAAGGCAAAGGGGATAAGAGTGAGTGCTCAAATTACAGAGGTATAAGTTTGTTGAGTATTCCTGGTAAATTATATGGGAGGGTATTGATTGAGAGGGTGAAGGCATGTACAGAGCATCAGATTGGGGAAGAGCAGTGTGGTTTCAGAAGTGGTGGAGGATGTGTGGATCAGGTGTTTGCTTTGAAGAATGTATGTGAGAAATACTTAGAAAAGCAAATGGATTTGTATGTAGCATTTATGGATCTGGAGAAGGCATATGATAGAGTTGATAGAGATGCTCTGTGGAAGGTATTAAGAATATATGGTGTGTGAGGCAAGTTGTTAGAAGCAGTGAAAAGTTTTTATCGAGGATGTAAGGCATGTGTACGTGTAGGAAGAGAGGAAAGTGATTGGTTCTCAGTGAATGTAGGTTTGCGGCAGGGGTGTCTGATGTCTCCATGGTTGTTTAATTTGTTTATGGATGGGGTTGTTAGGGAGGTAAATGCAAGAGTTTTGGAAAGAGGGGCAAGTATGAAGTCTGTTGGGGATGAGAGAGCTTGGGAAGTGAGTCAGTTGTTGTTCGCTGATGATACAGCGCTGGTGGCTGATTCATGTGAGAAACTGCAGAAGCTGGTGACTGAGTTTGGTAAAGTGTGTGAAAGAAGAAAGTTAAGAGTAAATGTGAATAAGAGCAAGGTTATTAGGTACAGTAGGGTTGAGGGTCAAGTCAATTGGGAGGTGAGTTTGAATGGAGAAAAACTGGAGGAAGTGAAGTGTTTTAGATATCTGGGAGTGGATCTGGCAGCGGATGGAACCATGGAAGCGGAAGTGGATCATAGGGTGGGGGAGGGGGCGAAAATTCTGGGGGCCTTGAAGAATGTGTGGAAGTCGAGAACATCATCTCGGAAAGCAAAAATGGGTATGTTTGAAGGAATAGTGGTTCCAGCAATGTTGTATGGTTGCGAGGCGTGGGCTATGGATAGAGTTGTGCGGAGGAGGATGGATGTGCTGGAAATGAGATGTTTGAGGACAATGTGTGGTGTGAGGTGGTTTGATCGAGTGAGTAACGTAAGGGTAAGAGAGATGTGTGGAAATAAAAAGAGCGTGGTTGAGAGAGCAGAAGAGGGTGTTTTGAAGTGGTTTGTGCACATGGAGAGAATGAGTGAGGAAAGATTGACCAAGAAGATATATGTGTCGAAGGTGGAGGGAACGAGGAGAAGAGGGAGACCAAATTGGAGGTGGAAAGATGGAGTGAAAAAGATTTTGTGTGATCGGTGCCTGAACATGCAGGAGGGTGAAAGGAGGGCAAGGAATAGAGTGAATTGGTGCGATGTGGTATACCGGGGTTGACGTGCTGTCAGTGGATTGAATCAAGGCATGTGAAGCGTCTGGGGTAAACCATGGAAAGCTGTGTAGGTATGTATATTTGCGTGTGTGGACGTATGTATACACATGTGGATGGGGGGGGGGTTGGGCCATTTCTTTCGTCTGTTTCCTTGCGCTACCTCGCAAACGCGGGAGACAGCGACAAAGTATAAAAAAAAAAAATATATATATATATATATATATATATATATATATATATATATATATATATATATATGTATATATATTCTTTTTTTTTTTTTTTTGCTTTGTCGCAGTCTCCCGCGTTTTCGAGGTAGCGCAAGGAAACAGAGAAAAGAAATGGCCCAACCCACCCCCATACACATGTATATACATACGTCCACACACGCAAATATACATACCTACACAGCTTTCCATGGTTCACACCAGACGCTTCACATGCCCTGATTCAATCCACTGATAGCACGTCAACCCCGGTATACCACATCGCACCAATTTACTCTATTCCTTGCCCTCCTTTCACCCTCCTGCATGTTCAGACCCCGATCACACAAAATCTTTTTCACTCCATCTTTCCACCTCCAGTTTGGTCTCCCACTTCTCCTCGTTCCCTCCACCTCCGACACATATATCCGCTTGGTCAATCTTTCCTCACTCATTCTCTCCATGTGCCCAAACCATTTCAAAACACCCTCTTCTGCTCTCTCAACCACGCTCTTTTCATTTCCACACATCTCTCTTACCCTTACGTTACTTACTCGATCAAACCACCTCACACCACACATTGTTCACAAACATCTCATTTCCAGCACATCCATCCTCCTGCGCACAACTCTATCCATAGGCCACGCCTCGCAACCATACAACATTGTTGGAACCACCATTCCTGCAAACATACCCATTTTTGCTTTCCGAGATAATGTTCTCGCCTTCCAAACATTCTTCAAGGCCCCCAGGATTTTCGCCCCCTCCCCCACCCTATGATCCACTTCCGCTTCCATGGTTTCATCCGCTGCCAGATCCACTCTCAGATATCTAAAACACTTTACTTCCTCCAGTTTTTCTCCATTCAAACTTACCTCCCAGTTGACTTGACCCTCAACCCTACTGTACCTAATTACCTTGCTCTTATTCACTTTTACTCTTAACTTTCTTCTTTCACACACTTTACCAAACTCAGTCACAAGCTTCTGCAGTTTCTCACATGAATCAGCCACCAGCGCTGTATCATCAGCGACCAACAGCTGACTCACTTCCCAAGCTCTCTCATCCCCAACAGACTTCATACTTGCCCCTCTTTCCAAAACTCTTGCATTCACCTCCCTTACAACCCCATCCATAAACAAATTAAACAACCATGGAGACATCACAAATCCCTGCCGCAAACCTACATTCACTGAGAACCAATCACTTTCCTCTCTTCCCACACGTACACATGCCTTACATCCTCTATAAAAACCTTTCACTGCTTCTAACAACTTGCCTCCCACACCATATATTCTTTATACCTTCCATATTTATATATTGGAAAGGATCACAATTTTGCGCGTGATCAAGATATTCCTATGACTCCACGGGGAAAATGAAACACGAAAAGTTCTCAAGTGCACTTTCTTGTAATAATCACATCATCAGGGGAGACACAAGAGAGGAATATAACAGTCAGTTGATATGCATCGAAGAGACGAAGCTAGGACGCCATTTGGGAAACATGTTTACCAAATGGCGTTCATTTTCCCCGTGGACTCATAGGAATATATATATATATATTTTTTTTTTCTTTATACTTTGTCGCTGTCTCCCGCGTTTGCGAGATAGCGCAAGGAAACAGACGAAAGAAATGGCCCAACCACCCCCAATACACATGTATATACATACGTCCACACACGCAAATATACATACCTACACAGCTTTCCATGGTTTACCCCAGACGCTTCACATGCCTTGATTCAATCCACTGACAGCACGTCAACCCCGGTATACCACATCGCTCCAATTCACTCTATTCCTTGCCCTCCTTTCACCCTCCTGCATGTTGAGGCCCCGATCACACAAAATCTTTTTCACTCCATCTTTCCACCTCCAATTTGGTCTCCCTCTTCTCCTTGCTCCCTCCACCTCCGACACATATATCCTCTTGGTCAATCTTTCCTCACTCATCCTCTCCATGTGCCCAAACCACTTCAAAACACCCTCTTCTGCTCTCTCAACCACGCTCTTTTTATTTCCACACATATCTCTTACCCTTACGTTACTCACTCGATCAAACCACCTCACACCACACATTGTCCTCAAACATCTCATTTCCAGCACATCCATCCTCCTGCGCACAACTCTATCCATAGCCCACGCCTCGCAACCATACAACATTGTTGGAACCACTATTCCTTCAAACATACCCATTTTTGCTTTCCGAGATAATGTTCTCGACTTCCACACATTCTTCAGGGCCCCCAGAATTTTCGCCCCCTCCCCCACCCTATGATCCACTTCCTCTTCCATGGTTCCATCCGCTGCCAGATCCACTCCCAGATATCTAAAACACTTCACTTCCTCCAGTTTTTCTCCATTCAAACTCACCTCCCAATTGACTTGACCCTCAACCCTACTGTACCTAATAACCTTGCTCTTATTCACATTTACTCTTAACTTTCTTCTTCCACACACTTTACCAAACTCAGTCACCAGCTTCTGCAGTTTCTCACATGAATCAGCCACAAGCGCTGTATCATCAGCGAACAACAACTGACTCACTTCCCAAGCTCTCTCATCCCCAACAGACTTCATACTTGCCCCTCTTTCCAAAACTCTTGCATTCACCTCCCTAACAACCCCATCCATAAACAAATTAAACAACCATGGAGATATCACACACCCCTGCCGCAAACCTACATTCACTGAGAACCAATCACTTTCCTCTCTACCTACACGTACACATGCCTTACATCCTCGATAAAAACTTTTCACTGCTTCTAACAACTTTCCTCCCACACCATATATTCTTAATACCTTCCACAGAGCATCTCTATCAACTCTATCATATGCCTTCTCCAGATCCATAAATGCTACATACAAATCCATTTGCTTATATATATATATATATATATATATATATATATATATATATATATATATATATATATATATATATATATATATATATATATATATATATATATATATATATATATGTATATATAAATGGGAGCGTGGGGCTGGAAATCCTCACCTCCCTTTTTTTTTTTCTCTTTTACTTTTCCAATAAAAGCAACAAAGAAGGGGGCTAAGTCCTCTGTTCTTAACGCTACCTCGCTAGCCTGGGAAATGTATGATATATATATATATATATATATATATATATATATATATATATATATATATATATATATATATATATATATATATATATATATATATATATATTTTTTTTTTTTTTTTTTTTCATACTATTCGCCATTTCCCGCGATAGCGAGGTAGTGTTAAGAACAGAGGACTGGGCCTTTGAGGGAATATCCTCACCTGGCCCTCTTCTCTGTTCCTTCTTATGGAAAATTAAGAAAAAAAAAAAAAAAAAATATATATATATATATATATATATATATATATATATATATATATATATATATATATATATATATATATATCATACATTTCCCAGGCTAGCGAGGTAGCGTTAAGAACAGAGGACTTAGCCCCCTTCTTTGTTGCTTTTATTGGAAAATTAAAAGAGAAAAAAAAAAGGGAGGTGAGGATTTCCAGCCCCACACTCCCATATATATATATATATATATATATATATATATATATATATATATATATATATATATATATATATATATATATATATATATATATATATATATATATATATATATATATTTATATATATATATATATATATATATATATATATATATATATATATATATATATATATATATATATATATATATATATATATATATATATATATATATATATATATATATATATATATATATATATATATATATATATATATATATATATATATCTGAAACCATACTGCTCTTCCCCAATCTGCTGCTCTGTACATGCCTTCACCCTCTCAATCAATACCCTCCCATATAATTTACCAGGAATACTCAACAAACTTATATCTCTGTAATTTGAGCACTCACTCTTATCCCCTTTGCCTTTGTATTTCTTGCACGCCTTTCACTCTCCTGCATGTTCAGGCCCCGATCACTCAAAATCTTTTTCACTCCATCTTTCCACCTCCAATTTGGTCTCCCACTTCACCTCGTTCCCTCTACCTCTGACACATATATCCTCTTGGTCAATCTTTCCTCACTCATTCTCTCCATGTGACCAAACCATTTCAAAGCACCCTCTTCTGCTCTCTCAACCACACTTTTTTTATTATCACACATCTCTCTTACCCTTTCATTACTTACTCGATCAAACCACCTCACACCACATATTGTCCGCAAACATCTCATTTCCAGCACATCCCACCTCCTCCGCACAATATAACAATATAACATTGTTGGAACCACTATTCCTTCAAACATACCCATTTTTGCTTTCCAAGATAATGTTCTCGACTTCCACACATTTTTCAACGCTCGCAGAGCTTTCGCCCCTTTCCCCACCCTATGATTCACTTCCGCTTCCATGGTTCCATCCGCTGCCAAATCTACTCCCAGATATCTAAAACGCTTCTCTTCCTCCAGTTTTTCTCCATTCCAGTGTATATCCCAATTGACTTGTCACTCAACTCTACTGTACCTATAACCTTACTCTTATTCACATTCACTCTAAGCTTTCTTCTTTCACACACTTTACCAAACTCAGTCACCAACTTCTGCAGTTTCTCACCCGAAGCAGCCACCAACGCTGTATCATCAGCGAACAACAACTGACTCACTTCCCAATCTCTCTCATCCACAACAGACTGCATACTTGCCCCTCTTTCCAAAACTCTTGCATTCACCTCCCTAACAACCCCATCCATAAACAAATTAAACAACCATGGAGACATCACACACCCCTGCCGCAAACCAACATTCCCTGAGAGCCAATCACTTTTCTCTCTTCCTATACATACACATGCCTTACATCCTTTATAAAAACTTTTCACTGCTTCTAACGACTTACCTCCCACATCATATATTCTTAATACCTTCTACAGAGCATGTCTATCAACTCTATCATATGCCTTATCCAGATCCATAAATGCTATGTACAAATCCATTTTTTTTCTAAGTGTTTCTCAAATACCTTTTTCAAAGCAAACACTTGATCCACACATCATGTACCACTTCTGAAACCTCCTCCCCAATCAGATGCTCTGTACATGCCTTCACCCTCTCAATCAATACCTTCCCATATTATTTCCCAGGAAGATTCAACAAACTTATACCTCTGTAATTTGAGCACTCACTCTTATCCCCTTTGCCTTTGTACAATGGGACTATGCAAGCATTTTGCCAGTCCTCAGGCACCTCACCATGAGTCATACATACATTAAATAACCTTACCAACCATTCAACAATACAGTAACCCACTTTTTTTTTAATAAATTCCACTGCCATACCATCCAAACCTGCTGCCTTGCCGGCTTTCATTTTCCGCAATGCTTTTACTATCTCTTCTCTGTTTACCAGATCATTCTCCCTAACCCTCTCACTGTGCACACCACCTCGACCGAAGCACCCTATATCTGCCACTCTATCATCAAACACGTTCAACAAACCTTCAAAATACTCACTCCATCTCCTTCTCACATCACCACTACTTGTTATCACCTCCCCATTAGCCCCCTTCACTGAAGTTCCCATTTGCTCCCTTGTCTTACGCACTTTATTTAACTCCTTCCAAAACATCTTTTTATTCTCCCTAAAATTTAATGATACTCTCTCACCCCAACTCTCATTTGCCATCTTTTTCACCTCTTGCACCTATATCTTGACCTCCTGCCTCTTTGTTTTATACATCTCCCACTCATTTGCATTTTTTCCCTGCAAAAATTTTCCATATAGATATGTTTGTATGAGTCCACGGGGAAAATGAAAAACGATAAGTTCCTAAGTGCACTTTCGTGTAATTATGACATGATCAGAGGCGACACAAGAGAGAAATATAACAGTCAATTGATATACAACGAAGAGACGTAGCTAGGACGCCATTTGGTAAACATGCGGTTGTCCAAGACAGACAACGAGCGTATCATAAACTTATCATGAGGACAAGAAGGTGAATTGTTACAAATTCTGTCAACAATAAAGTTATCCAATTTGTATAAACCATCACTAATATTAAGATTATAGTTCCCTGTGAATTTAATGATGGAAGATTGAATGATCTTTCTCTTGTTAATAGAGTTAGAGTTAATAACTGAGATTGCTATACTCCAGTCAACACAATGATCATGGTTTTTAACGTAATTAAACCAAGCATTTGATTCTTGTCCCGTTCTTATAGTAGAGTTATGTTGCTTAAGTCTAACAGAAAGATGCTTACCAGTATGCCCAACTTAAAACTTATCACAATTTCTACATGGCACTTTACAGATGCACCCTGGAAAATTATCTGGTGAATTCCCGATTAAGATATTCTTTATGGTATTTTTATTGCTGAAGGCAACATTTACATTAAAGGATTTAAGCAACATGGGAAGCAGAGTAAAATTAATATTAAAAGGGAGAACTAAAAGATTCTTGGTGTCGATGGGGGGTTTGGACTCAACTCTATAAAATGATTTCTTTGCTAACTTGAGGGATTTATCAATGAAAAATCTAGGGTACTTTAACTTAGATCCAATAGAAAATATCTTCCCAAACTCATCATCAATTTACTCTGGACTGCAAATACGTAAGGAACATAGATTGAAATGATGATAATTTAACCCTATCATGTTGAGATGAGTAATAATGAATGTATGAGCATCCATTGGTAGGTTTTCTGTATATGCTAAACTTAATTTTGTTTTCTTGTCTATGATTCAAGCAATCTAAAAATGGTAGGATACCATTTTTTCATTTTCTACAATAAATTTGATGGAAGGTACTAAATTGTTAAGTGAGGGGAGAAGTATTTGTAAATTTTCATTTGTTGGCCAAACACAAAGACCATCATCTACATACCTAAACAAAATTGCATTAGAAGGTAAGATATCCTTTAGTAATTCTGTTTAAAAAATGCACATAGAGATTGCTTAGTTCTTGTGAAAGAGGGTTACCCATTGCCATACCAAATTTTTGAGCATAATAGTCTCCATTGAATTGAAATACACAGTCTTTTATACACAATTTTATCAGTTCATTGAAAACAGACATTGAAACAGGTAAATGAATATCATCCAAGACATCAAATAAATATTCTAAAAGGTCATCAACTGGAACTTTTGTGAAAAGTAAGAAAACATCAAAGCTAACAAGTTTGAAATCAAAATCAACATTGATATTGTTAAGCTTGTTAACTCAATCTACATTGTTTATGATATTAGAATTTGATATCTTATCCACTAAAGGGCTTGATAAAGAAACTATCCACTTGACACTTTATATGTGATGGAGCCTACTGAACTCACTATAGGTCTTGCTGGAAAATTTTGTTTATGTATTTTGATAAGTCCATACATACATGTCAATGAAGGGGACAAAGATGACAAACTTTTGATAAGAGAACCATTACCTTTCAACAACAACTTCAGTTCTTTATTTAAAAGGGAATTAACTGCTTTTAGGGGATTCTTAACTGAGTTGAGAATATGTTGCGTCATCATTTAAAAGATCATTCATTTTTGATTAATAATTAATTTTGTCCATAATGACAACAGTGTTAGCCTTATCTGCTTTAGTAATACGTATATTCTTGTCTTTTTGTAAGGTGTTAATAGCTCTTATAAATTTTTTAGGGCAATTAGGTTCCCATGGTTTTAACAAACTGGCATGCACTAAACATTTACAGATATTAATTTCATCATTAGATAATATACCGTATTTCTCTAAATTGCAAAAAGACTTTGTGACATCAACACAGCTGGCTTCCCTGTTAGAGCACACAAAACTTAATCCATAACATAAGGCACACAAGCAATCCTTATGTAGTTGTTTATTGGACAGGTTTATCACGAAAGAAGGGTTTGTGTCCTTAGTCCAGTCGCTGGATTTAATAAGATGGTCCAACTTACAATTTAGTTTCATTTGTTGCCTATTGCGTTTATTCCTCAATCTATTATAGCAATAGTCCAGTATACGGTTCTTCCAATATGTCGGTATTGCCATTTAAAAGGTACGTTTCTTCTCTCTTGTAATACGAAAAGCCTCCTCCATTTCGATCTTCTTTGATTCAAAATGTTTCTTTAAAATGATTTTTTGGAATTGGTCAAATGGTCAACCAGACAGCTACAACAATCGCTGGGGTAGGACAGATCTTGACATCACTTGTTCGTCAAGGCATTTCCTAAGGAATCCAAATCATAACTTCAGTTAGTGGGCCTTGATTAACGATTTGGAGAAAGCACGAAAGTGCACTTACGAACTTATCATGTTTCATTTTCCCCGTGGACTCATAGGTATACACTTGATCATGCACAAAATTGTGATCCTTTCCAAAATGGATTCCACACGGCTCTTCTATTACTTCTCTGCAAGCTGTCCTGGACTTTCTCCTTTCGTTATTGCTTTCTCCAACAGACCTTTCTGCAGTAGACTTTCCTGCAGGAGATTATCTTGCAGCAGACCGCCTTGCATCAGACCTTCCTACAGCAGACTTTCCTGCTGGAGATCGTCCTGTAGCAAACCTTCCTGCAGCAGACCTTCCTGCAGTAGACCTAATTGCATGTCATGTATAATGCACCGAAACCACAGCTCCCTTTCCACATCCAGGCTCCACAAAACTTTCCATGGTTTACCCCAGACGCTTCACATGCCCTGGTTCAATCCATTGACAGCACGTCAACACCGGTATACCACATCGTTCCACTTCACTCTATTCCTTACACGCCTTTCACCCTCCTGCATGTTCAGGCCCCGATCACTCAAAATCTTTTTCACACCATCTTCCCACCTCCAGTTTGGTCTCCCACTTCTCGTTCCCTCCACCTCTGACACATATATCCTCTTGGTCAATTTTTCCTCACTCATTCTCTCCATGTGACCAAACCATTTCAAAACACCCTCTTCTGCTCTCTCAACCACACTCTTTTTATTACCACACACCTCTCTTACCCTTCCATTACTTACTCGACCAAACCACCTCACACCACATATTGTCCTCAAACATTTCATTTCCAAAACATGCCAGAGTATTTACTTATTAATGTTTGTGTCTTGGTTAGTGATATCAATGCAAGACATGAAGTTTTGGGTACTGTAGGACCCAGCAATATTATTGGTAGAAGATGGTTACATTTTCTAGGGGAGTTTGATGGTGTTAGAATATTAGGTAATGATGAGGCTACCCATATATGTGGAAGAAGATTGGATTATGTGGTACTCTTCAATACAGGTGGAATGAGAGCAAGTGCCGAGATAGTTGGGGATTTGGTCAGTGATCACTTTTTTATACGAGTCATTGTACATGTCAATAAAATGCAGAAACTCATCGAGCGTAAAAGATCTTGCTTGAATGACATAAGAGAGGAAATGACCGCTATTGTACAGGATTGGTATACAGATTATGAAGTAAGAGATGTAGACAGCTTTTTTAATGATTCATTACATATCACTGATTCTGTGCCGATGACCAAAAGTTGTAGGTATAAGGAGAAACTAATTATGGGAAACGTAATGTGTATTTTAAAGGCAAGTTAGTACAGGCTTGGAGTAAATTACTTAGAAAGGCGCATAAAGATTGGAGTGCGAACCTAATGATAATGAAATTAAGTAAAGCAGAAAGCAAGGACTCTTTGTTGAGCATTAGTAGACATAAGAGTTGAGTGACATCTAGAGGAAAATAAATAAAGTACGTTCATTCACAAGCCAGGGCCAATAAACTTATTCATAAATGGGCTGGAACGGCCAGATTAGCAAAGTTACCACCTGTAGTGCAGGGATCAATACAAAGTAAAATTAGGTTCAGGAGGGAACTAGCAGTGAGTCAGTGTACGCTGGAAGATGATCCATGTATGCCAATAACGAGAGCCGAATTATTGTATGCGATTAAGAAGGAGAAATCTACTGCACCAGGGGAGGATGGAGTAACATATGACATTATTAACTGTATAGCTAGCACTAGGGAGGGGACCCTTCTAGCCTTGTTCAGTATGTTATACAATGAAGGATGTATTCCACTCAAGTGGAAAAAGCAGTAATCGTACCAATACCTAAATGTAATGGAGATTGTTGACCAGTATCCTTAACCTCGTGTTTTAGCAAAATGATGAAGAGAATAATATTGAACAGGTTGTTATATAAAGTTGAAAATCCTTTATCGTCCAATTGACGGGTTTATGCGAAGGAAAAACACTGCTGTCTGTGTCATGAAGAGTTTGAATAATTGCGAGAATACATGTAAGAACATTTGTCGATTTAAAAGGGGCATTTGATAGTGCAAATAAAGAAGTTTTTCTTGAAGAACTTGTTGATTTGGTGTTTTCGGGAAGTTGCTGAAATGGACTGACGATTGTTTGAATAAAAAAAAGGCTAGAGTTTGGTTTCAAAGAGAGAGAGACATGGAAGTGGGAACGCCACAGGGAGGTGTCCTTAGCCTTACACTTTTTTATATACTAATGAATACTCAGCATGAATTTCCCGGAGATACTCAGGTCATGATATATGCTGATGATATCCTGTTACAACGTAAAGTTATGAGTAACATGCAACAGACTTTAGACGCTTTGAGCATACTTTGCTGTGGAATGGCTATTGTAATCAATGATGAGAAAACTAAGCATCAAGTTATGAAATTGTAACAGAGGAATATATTCTTGAATTGGATAAGGTTAGAAAAATTTGATGTGTACAAATATCTTGGTATGAATATTGGGTACACAGGCGGCAGCAGAGACTGCATGCAAAGGGCGTTTAAGACCACTGAGAGCTCTATAAAACATGGGGTGGAAATGGCGTTGGCATCCCAGTGTTAGTATTAGGTTGTCAACGAAACACAAGAGTACAGGTCATGAGAACGGAATTAACTTTACCAAGTGTTGAACATAGGATAAAGGAACTTGCTGTAGCTGCTGCTCTCACATCCATTAGGAGAAATGCAGATGATAGACTGTCTTGTGCAGTGATATATTTGAGTGAAAGAAAAAATCTTAGTAATGTGTCCAAATATGTAAGGATTTTGTATGATGTTACAAGGGAGTATGGAGTTGATAAACATTGTGTTTTCTTACCAACTTACATCAGGTTTAGACCATGGCAAGAAGGATGCATCGCTGTAAATATCTCACAGCCTGAGTGGAGAAAAGTTGATTGCCACCCCGGTCACTTAAGGCGTTTTTTTTTTATAGAAAATATTTAGCTTCCCCAGACGTAATTCTGTACATACATACTGTGACGGATCAGCCTTGCGTAATGGCCGAGTGGGATGTGGTGTTTTCATTAGGGGAAAAAATGTTTTGCAGATGAAACAGTTAGTGAAAAGATTAGTGATAACTACTCATCCACTCTGGCTGAGTTACAATACAGTCTGTGAGGGTCTTTAGATTGCTATAGAGAAATGGAAAGATAGGTATTTCTTTGTGGACAGTAGAAGTGCACTGAAGGCCTTGCAGATTAAACACCCCATATGTAACTACCATGTACACGTCTAGTTATAGTACTGCAAGAGTCGAAATGTGATGCACAGTTTATATGGATTTCATCACAGATAGAGATTCATTTTAATAAAGTGGCTGAGGGGTTGGCAAGGAAAGCCACAGAAAAGATGTACATAGATTTTGTTAGTTATAAGAGTATAGGAATGATAAATAATGAAATGAAAAGAAAAACAGAAGAAGGGAATATGTAAGTATAAGTGTAATTGCTGAACATAGTGAGACTTTACAGTATTATTTATATGTGTTGAATAACACCAATGTAAATTTTGGGGCAAACCTTACGTCTGTGGATAATGTGTTAATGAGACTAAGACTTAGGTGTGAATATCATTGGCAGTTCAGTGGAGGGACTGGTCGACCCTGTCAACTTTGCCAGATAAGGCATGAACATACATTAGAACATTAAATACTAGGATATGAAAAAAATCAGCGTTACAGAAACAGTGATAATTTGAAAGCACAAGTTTGTTGGATGATTAATAATGGCGAGATTGATAACATTCTTCCAAAGTACAAAAACTTTGCATCAAGGTTGTAACATCATTGTAATGAGTTCAAGGTTGTAACATCATTGTAATGAGTTCAAGGTTGTAACATCATTGTAATGAGTTCAAGGGATTTAAAATGAGGGCCATTGTTTGTTTGTTTTCTTTGCACTGTACATATCTTCACAAAAGCTATGATTCAGTAAATCTATTTTTTCATTATTATACTTTGTCGCCTTCTCTTCTTATATATATTTTTTTTTTTTTTTTTTTTTTTTTATACTTTGTCGCTGTCTCCCGCGTCTGCGAGGTAGCGCAAGGAAACAGACGAAAGAAATGGCCCACCCCCCCCCCCCCCCCATACACATGTACATACACATGTCCACACACGTGTATACATACCTACACAGCTTTCCATGGTCCACCCCAGACGCCTCACATGCCTTGATTCACTCCACTGACAGCACGTCAACCCCTGTATACCACATCGCTCCAATTCACTCTATTCCTTGCCCTCCTTACACCCTCCTGCATGTTCAGGCCCCGATCACACAAAATCTTTTTCACTCCATCTTTCCACCTCCAATTTGGTCTCCCTCTTCTCCTCGTTCCCTCCACCTCCGACACATATATCCTCTTGGTCAATCTTTCCTCACTCATTCTCTCCATGTGCCCAAACCATTTCAAAACACCCTCTTCTGCTCTCTCAACCACGCTCTTTTTATTTCCACACATCTCTCTTACCCTTACGTTACTTACTCGATCAAACCACCTCACACCACACATTGTCCTCAAACATCTCATTTCCAGCACATCCATCCTCCTGCGCACAACTCTATCCATAGCCCACGCCTCGCAACCATACAACATTGTTGGAACCACTATTCCTTCAAACATACCCATTTTTGCTTTCCGAGATAATGTTCTCGACTTCCACACATTTTTCAAGGCTCCCAAAATTTTCGCCCCCTCCCCCACCCTATGATCCACTTCCGCTTCCATGGTTCCATCCGCTGACAGATCCACTCCCAGATATCTAAAACACTTCACTTCCTCCAGTTTTTCTCCATTCAAACTTACCTCCCAATTGACTTGACCCTCAACCCTACTGTACCTAATAACCTTGCTCTTATTCACATTTACTCTTAACTTTCTTCTTCCACACACTTTACCAAACTCAGTCACCAGCTTCTGCAGTTTCTCACATGAATCAGCCACCAGCGCTGTATCATCAGCGAACAACAACTGACTCACTTCCCAGGCTCTCTCATCCCCAACAGACTTCATACTTGCCCCTCTTTCCAGGACTCTTGCATTCACCTCCCTAACAACCCCATCCATAAACAAATTAAACAACCATGGAGACATCACACACCCCTGCCGCAAACCTACATTCACTGAGAACCAATCACTTTCCTCTCTTCCTACACGTACACATGCCTTACATCCTCGATAAAAACTTTTCACTGCTTCTAACAACTTGCCTCCCACACCATATATTCTTAATACCTTCCACAGAGCATCTCTATCAACTCTATCATATGCCTTCTCCAGATCCATAAATGCTACATACAAATCCATTTGCTTTTCTAAGTATTTCTCACATACATTCTTCAAAGCAAACACCTGATCCACACATCCTCTACCACTTCTGAAACCGCACTGCTCTTCCCCAATCTGATGCTCTGTACATGCCTTCACCCTCTCAATCAATACCCTCCCATATAATTTACCAGGAATACTCAACAAACTTATACCTCTGTAATTTGAGCACTCACTCTTATCCCCTTTGCCTTTGTACAATGGCACTATGCACGCATTCCGCCAATCCTCAGGCACCTCACCATGAGTCATACATACATTAAATAACCTTACCAACCAGTCAACAATACAGTCACCCCCTTTTTTAATAAATTCCACTGCAATACCATCCAAACCTGCTGCCTTGCCGGCTTTCATCTTCCGCAAAGCTTTTACTACCTCTTCTTATATATATATATATATATATATATATATATATATATATATATATATATATATATATATATATATATATATATATATATATATATATATATCAAGATATTCCTTCTTTCTTTCTTTCTTTCATACTATTCGCCATTTCCCGCATTAGCGAGGTAGCGTTGAGAACAGAGGACTAGGCCCTTGAGGGAATATCCTCACCTGGGCCCCTTCTCTGTTCCCTCTTTTGGAAAATTAAAAAAAAAAATTGAGAGGGGAGGATTTCCAGCCCCCCGCTCCCTCCCCTTTTAGTCGCCTTCTACGACACGCAGGGAATACGTGGGAAGTATTCTTTCTCCCCTATCCCCTATCCCTATCCTATGTGTTTCATTTTCCCCGTGGACTCATATATATATATATATATATATATATATATATATATATATATATATATATATATATATATATATATATATATATATATATATATATATATATATATATATTTTTTTTTTTTTTTTTTTTTTTTGCCGCTGTCTCCCGCGTTTGCGAGGTAGCGCAAGGAAACAGACGAAAGAAATGGCCCAACCCACCCCCATACACATTTATATACATACGTCCACACACGCAAGTATACATACCTACACAGCTTTCCATAGTTTACCCCAGACGCTTCACATGCCTTGATTCAATCCACTGACAGCACGTCAACCCCGGTATACCACATCGCTCCAATTCACTCTATTCCTTGCCCTCCTTTCACCCTCCTGCATGTTCAGGCCCCGATCACACAAAATCTTTTTCACTCCATCTTTCCACCTCCAATTCGGTCTCCCTCTTCTCCTCGTTCCCTCCACCTCCGACACATATACTCTCTTGGTCAATCTTTCCTCACTCATTCTCTCCATGTGCCCGAACCATTTCAAAACACCCTCTTATGCTCTCTCAACCACGCTCTTTTTATTTCCACACATCTCTCTTACCCTTACGTTACTTACTCGATCAAACCACCTCACACCACACATTGTCCTCAAACATCTCATTTCCAGCACATCCATCCTCCTGCGCACAACTCTATCCATAGCCCACGCCTCGCAACCATACAACATTGTTGGAACCACTATTCCTTGAAACATACCCATTTTTGCTTTCCGAGATAATGTTCTCGACTTCCAAACACTCTTCAAGGCTCCCAGAATTTTCGCCCCCTCCCCCACCCTATGATCCACTTCCGCTTCCATGGTTCCATCCGCTGCCAGATCCACTCCCAGATATCTAAAACGCTTCACTTCCTCCAGCCTTTCTCCATTCAAACTCACCTCCCAATTGACTTGGCCCTCAACCCTACTGTACCTGATAACCTTGCTCTTATTCACATTTACTCTTAACTTTCTTCTTTCACACATTTTACCAAACTCAGTCACCAGCTTCTGCAGTTTCTCACATGAATCAGCCACCAGCGCTGTATCATCAGCGAACAACAACTGACTCACTTCCCAAGCTCTCTCATCCCCAACAGACTTCATACTTGCCCCTCTTTCCAAAACTCTTGCATTCACCTCCCTAACAACCCATCCATAAACAAATTAAACAACCATGGAGACATCACACACCCCTGCCGCAAACCTACATTCACTGAGAACCAATCACTTTCCTCTCTTCCTACACGTACACATGCCTTACATCCTCGATAAAAACTTTTCGCTGCTTCTAACAACTTGCCTCCCACACCATATATTCTTAATACCTTCCAAAGAGCATGTCTATCAACTCTATCATATGCCTTCTCCAGATCCATAAATGCTACATACAAATCCATTTGCTTTTCTAAGTATTTCTCACATACATTCTTCAAAGCAAACACCTGATCCACACATCCTCTACCACTTCTGAAACCACACTGCTCTTCCCCAATCTGATGCTCTGTACATGCCTTCACCCTCTCAATCAATACCTCCCATATAATTTACCAGGAATACTCAACAAACTTATACCTCTGTAATTTGAGCACTCACTCTTATCCCCTTTGCCTTTGTACAATGGCACTATGCACGCATTCCGCCAATCCTCAGGCACCTCACCATGAGTCATACATACATTAAATAACCTTACCAACCAGTCAACAATACAGTCACCCCCTTTTTTAATAAATTCCACTGCAATACCATCCAAACCTGCTGCCTTGCCGGCTTTCATCTTCCGAAAGCTTTTACTACCTCTTCTTATATATATATATATATTATATATATATATATATATATATATATATATATATATATATATATATATATATATATATATATATATATATATATATATATTTATATATATTTTAATATATATCAAGATATTCTTTCTTTCTTTCTTTCTTTCATACTATTCGCCATTTCCCGCATTAGCGAGGTAGCGTTGAGAACAGAGGACTAGGCCCTTGAGGGAATATCCTCACCTGGGCCCCTTCTCTGTTCCCTCTTTTGGAAAATTAAAAAAAAAAATTGAGAGGGGAGGATTTCCAGCCCCCCGCTCCCTCCCCTTTTAGTCGCCTTCTACGACACGCAGGGAATACGTGGGAAGTATTCTTTCTCCCTATCCCCTATCCCTATCCTATGTGTTTCATTTTCCCCGTGGACTCAATATATATATATATATATATATTATATAATATATATATATATATATATTATATATATATATATATATATATATATATATATATATATATATATATATATATTTTTTTTTTTTTTTTTTTTTTTGCCGCTGTCTCCCGCGTTTGCGAGGTAGCGCAAGGAAACAGACGAAAGAAATGGCCCAACCCACCCCCATACACATTTATATACATACGTCCACACACGCAAGTATACATACCTACACAGCTTTCCATGGTTTACCCCAGACGCTTCACATGCCTTGATTCAATCCACTGACAGCACGTCAACCCCGGTATACCACATCGCTCCAATTCACTCTATTCCTTGCCCTCCTTTCACCCTCCTGCATGTTCAGGCCCCGATCACACAAAATCTTTTTCACTCCATCTTTCCACCTCCAATTCGGTCTCCCTCTTCTCCTCGTTCCCTCCACCTCCGACACATATACTCTCTTGGTCAATCTTTCCTCACTCATTCTCTCCATGTGCCCGAAACCATTTCAAAACACCCTCTTCTGCTCTCTCAACCACGCTCTTTTTATTTCCACACATCTCTCTTACCCTTACGTTACTTACTCGATCAAACCACCTCACACCACACATTGTCCTCAAACATCTCATTTCCAGCACATCCATCCTCCTGCGCACAACTCTATCCATAGCCCACGCCTCGCAACCATACAACATTGTTGGAACCACTATTCCTTGAAACATACCCATTTTTGCTTTCCGAGATAATGTTCTCGACTTCCAAACATTCTTCAAGGCTCCCAGAATTTTCGCCCCCTCCCCCACCCTATGATCCACTTCCGCTTCCATGGTTCCATCCGCTGCCAGATCCACTCCCAGATATCTAAAACACTTCACTTCCTCCAGCTTTTCTCCATTCAAACTCACCTCCCAATTGACTTGGCCCTCAACCCTACTGTACCTGATAACCTTGCTCTTATTCACATTTACTCTTAACTTTCTTCTTTCACACATTTTACCAAACTCAGTCACCAGCTTCTGCAGTTTCTCACATGAATCAGCCACCAGCGCTGTATCATCAGCGAACAACAACTGACTCACTTCCCAAGCTCTCTCATCCCCAACAGACTTCATACTTGCCCCTCTTTCCAAAACTCTTGCATTCACCTCCCTAACAACCCATCCATAAACAAATTAAACAACCATGGAGACATCACACACCCCTGCCGCAAACCTACATTCACTGAGAACCAATCACTTTCCTCTCTTCCTACACGTACACATGCCTTACATCCTCGATAAAAACTTTTCGCTGCTTCTAACAACTTGCCTCCCACACCATATATTCTTAATACCTTCCACAGAGCATCTCTATCAACTCTATCATATGCCTTCTCCAGATCCATAAATGCTACATACAAATCCATTTGCTTTTCTAAGTATTTCTCACATCCATTCTTCAAAGCAAACACCTGATCCACACATCCTCTACCACTTCTGAAACCACACTGCTCTTCCCCAGTCTGATGCTCTGTACATGCCTTCACCCTCTCAATCAATATCCTCCCATATAATTTACCAGGAATACTCAACAAACTTATACCTCTGTAATTTGAGCACTCACTCTTATCCCCTTTGCCTTTGTACAATGGCACTATGCACGCATTCCGCCAATCCTCAGGCACCTCACCATGAGTCATACATACATTAAATAACCTTACCAACCAGTCAACAATACAGTCACCCCCTTTTTTAATAAATTCCACTGCAATACCATCCAAACCTGCTGCCTTGCCGGCTTTCATCTTCCGCAAAGCTTTTACTACCTCTTCTCTGTTTACCAAATCATTTTCCCTAACCCTCTCACTTTGCACACCACCTCGACCAAAACACCCTATATCTGCCACTCTATCATCAAACACATTCAACAAACCTTCAAAATACTCACTCCATCTCCTTCTCACATCACCACTACTTGTTATCACCTCCCCATTTGCGCCCTTCACTGAAGTTCCCATTTGCTCCCTTGTCTTACGCACTTTATTTACCTCCTTCCAGAACATCTTTTTATTCTCCCTAAAATTTAATGATACTCTGTCACCCCAACTCTCATTTGCCCTTTTTTTTCACCTCTTGCACCTTTCTCTTGACCTCCTGTCTCTTTCTTTTATACATCTCCCACTCAATTTCATTTTTTCCCTGCAAAAATCGTCCAAATGCCTCTCTCTTCTCTTTCACTAATACTCTTACTTCTTCATCCCACCACTCACTACCCTTTCTAATCAACCCACCTCCCACTCTTCTCATGCCACAAGCATCTTTTGCGCAATCCATCACTGATTCCCTAAATACATCCCATTCCTCCCCCACTCCCCTTACTTCCATTGTTCTCACCTTTTTCCATTCTGTACTCAGTCTCTCCTGGTACTTCCTCACACAAGTCTCCTTCCCAAGCTCACTTACTCTCACCACCCTCTTCACCCGAACATTCACTCTTCTTTTCTGAAAACCCATACAAATCTTCACCTTAGCCTCCACAAGATAATGATCAGACATCCCTCCAGTTGCACCTCTCAGCACATTAACATCCAACAGTCTCTCTTTCGCGCGCCTGTCAATTAACACGTAATCTAATAACGCTCTCTGGCCATCTCTTCTACTTACATAAGTATACTTATGTATATCTCGCTTTTTAAACCAGGTATTCCCAATCATCAGTCCTTTTTCAGCACATAAATCTACAAGCTCTTCACCATTTCCATTTGCAACACTGAACACCCCATGTATACCAATTATTCCCTCAACTGCCACATTACTCACCTTTGCATTCAAATCACCCATCACTATAACCCGGTCTCGTGCATCAAAACCACTAACACACTCATTCAGCTGCTCCCAAAACACTTGCCTCTCATGACCTTTCTTCTCATGCCCAGGTGCATATGCACCAATAATCACCCATCTCTCTCCATCAACTTTCAGTTTTACCCATATTAATCGAGAATTTACTTTCTTACATTCTATCACATACTCCCACAACTCCTGTTTCAGGAGTATTGCTACTCCTTCCCTTGCTCTTGTCTTCTCACTAACCCCTGACTTTACTCCCAAGACATTCCCAAACCACTCTTCCCCTTTAACCTTGAGCTTCGTTTCACTGAGAGCCAAAACATCCAGGTTCCTTTCCTCAAACATACTACCTATCTCTCCTTTTTTCACATCTTGGTTACATCCACACACATTTAGGCACCCCAATCTGAGCCTTCAAGGAGGATGAGCACTCCACGCGTGACTCCTTCTTCTGTTTCCCATTTTAGAAAGTTAAAAATACAAGGAGGGGAGGATTTCTGGGCCCCCCGCTCCCGTCCCCTCTAGTCGGTTTCTACGACACGCGAGGAATGCGTGGGAAGTATTCTTTCACCCCTATCCCCAGGGATAACATATATATATATATATATATATATATATATATATATATATATATATATATATATATATATATATATATATATATATATATATATATATATACACATACACACACACATACACACGCACATACACACACACACACATACACACATATACACATGAAAAATGTAAGAAACAATTTAGAAAACTGAAACTTCTAGCTTGAAATGAAATGAAAAAATGGATGTCACATAATGGTTCAACCTCTGGCTATGGAAAAAGGAAATGTATAATTTATTTACACAAACGTCAATAGTAGTTCTCATCAATTTGACCACTGTATCATATATATATATATATATATATATATATATATATATATATATATATATATATATATATATATATATATGGATGGTATTGCAGTACAATTTATTAAAAAAGAGGGTGACTGTATTGTTGACTGGTTGGTAAGGTTATTTAATGTATGTATGACTCATGGTGAGGTGCCTGAGGATTGGCGGAATGCTTGCATAGTGCCATTGTACAAAGGCAAAGGGGATAAGAGTGAGTGCTCAAATTAGAGAGGTATAAGTTTGTTGAGTATTCCTGGTAAATTATATGGGAGGGTATTGATTGAGAGGGTGAAAGCATGGACAGAGCATCAGATTGGGGAAGAGCAGTGAGGTTTCAGAAGTGGTAGAGGATGTGTGGATCTGGTGTTTGCTTTGAAGAATGTATGTGAGAAATACTTAAAAAAGCAAATGGATTTGTATGTAGCATTTATGGATCTGGAGAAGACATATGATCGAGTTGATAGAGATGCTCTGTGGAAGGTACTAAGAATATATGGTGTGGGAGGCAAGTTGTTAGAAGCAGAGAAAAGTTTTCATCGAGGATGTAAGGCATGTGTACGTGTAGGAAGAGAGGAAAGTGATTGGTTCTCAGTGAAAGTAGGTTTGCGGCAGGGGTGTGTGATGTCTCCATGGTTGTTTAATTTGTTGATGGATGGGGTTCTTAGGGAGGTGAATGCAAAAGTTTTGGAAAGAGAGGCAAGTATGAAGTCTGTTGGTGATGAGAGAGCTTGGGAAGTGAGTCAGTTGTTGTTCGCTGATGATACAGCGCTGGTGGCTGATTCATGTGAGAAACTGCAGAAGCTGGTGACTGAGTTTGGTAAAGTGTGTTAAAGAAGAAAGTTAGAGTAAATGTGAATAAGAGCAAGGTTATTAGGTACAGTATGGTTGAGGGTCAAGTCAAATGGGAGGTAAGTTTGAATGGAGAAAAACTGGAGGAAGAAAAGTGTTTTAGACATCTGGGAGTGGATCTGGCAGCGGATGGAACCATGGAAGCGGAAGTGAATCATAGGATGGGGAGGGGGCCAAAATCCTGGGAGCCTTGAAGAATGTGTGGAAGTCGAGAACATTATCTCCGAAAGCAAAAATAGCTATGTTTGAAGGAAAAGTGGTTCCAACAATGTTGTATGGTTGCGAGACGTGGCCTATGGATAGAGTTGTGCGCAGGAGGGTGGATGTGCTGGAAATGAGATGTTTGAGGACAATATGTGGTGTGAGGTGGTTTGATCGAGTAAGTAATGTAGGGGTAAGAGAGATGCGTGGAAATAAAAAGAGTGTGGTTGAGAGAGCAGAAGAGGGTGTTTTGAAATGGTTTGGGCACATGGAGAGAATGAGTGAGGAAAGATTGACCAAGAGGATATATGTGTCGGAGGTGGAGCGAACGAGGAGAAGTGGGAGACCAAATTGGAGGTGGAAAGATGGAGTGAAAAAGATTTTGAGTGATCGGGGCCTGAACATGCAGGAGGGTGAAAGGCGGGCAAGGAATAGAGTGAATTGGATCGATGTGGTATACCGGGGTCGACGTGCTGTCAATGGATTGAACCAGGGCATGTGAAGCGTCTGGGGTAAACCATGGAAAGTTCTGTGGGGCCTGGATGTGGAAAGGGAGCTGTGGTTTCGGGCATTATTGAATGACAGCTTGAGACTGAGTGTGAGCGAATGGGGCCTTTGTTGTCTTTTCCTGGCGCTGCCTCGCGCACATGAGGGGGGAGGGATATGTTATTCCGTGTGTGGCGGGGTGGCGATGGGGATGAGTAGGGGCAGACAGTGTGAATAGTGTGCATGTGTGTATATGTGTGTGTCTGTGTGTGTATATATGTGTGTGTACGTTGGGATGTGTGGGTGTATATGTTTGCGTGTGTGGACGTGTGTGTGTGTGCATGTGTATGGCGGTGGGTTGGGCCATTTCTTTCGTCTGTTTCCTTGCGCAATCTCGCTAACGCGGGAGACAGCGACAAAGCAAAATAAATAAATGGATATATATATATATATATATATATATATATATATATATATATATATATATATATATATATATATATATATATATATATATATATATATAGAAACTGCAGAAGCTGGTGACTGAGTTTGGTAAAGTGTGTGAAAGAAGAAAGTTAAGAGTAAATGTGATTAAGAGCAAGGTAATTAGGTACAATAGGGTTGAGGGTCAAGTCAATTGGGAGGTAAGTTTGAATGGAGAAAAACTGGAGGAAGTAAAGTGTTTTAGATATCTGGGAGTGGATCTGGCAGCGGATGGAACCATGGAAGCGGAAGTGGATCATAGGGTTGGGGAGGGGGCGAAAATCCTGGGAGCCTTGAAGAATGTGTGGAAGTCGAGAACATTATCTCGGAAAGCAAAAATGGGTATGTTTGAAGGAATAGTGGTTCCAACAATGTTGTATGGTTGCGAGGCGTGGGCTATGGATAGAGTTGTGCGCAGGAGGGTGGATGTGCTGGAAATGAGATGTTTGAGGACAATGTGTGGTGTGAGGTGGTTTGATCGAGTAAGTAACGTAAGGGTAAGAGAGATGTGTGGAAATTAAAAGAGCGTGGTTGAGAGAGCAGAAGAGGGTGTTTTGAAATGGTTTGGGCACATGGAGAGAATGAGTGAGGAAAGATTGACCAAGAGGATAAATGTGTCGGAGGTGGAGGGAACGAGGAGAAGTGGGAGACCAAATTGGAGGTGGAAAGATGGAGTGAAAAAGATTTTGTGTGATCGGGGCCTGAACATGCAGGAGGGTGAAAGGAGGGCAAGGAATAGAGTGAATTGGATCGATGTGGTATACCGGGGTTGACATGCTGTCAGTGGATTGAATCAGGGCATGTGAAGCGTCTGGGGTAAACCATGGAAAGCTGTGTAGGTATGTATATTTGCGTGTGTGGACGTATGTATATATATGTGTATGGGGGTGGGTTGAGCCATTTCTTTCGTCTGTTTCCTTGCGCTACCTCGCAAACGCGGGAGACAGCGACAAAGCAAAAAAAAAAAAAAAAATATATATATACATATATATATATATACATATATATATATATATATATATATATATATATATATATATATATATATATATATATATATATAGGGGAGAAAGAATACTTCCCATGTATTCCCTGCGTGTCGTAGAAGGCGACTAAAAGGGGAGGGAGCGGGTGGCTGGAAATCCTCCCCTCTCTTTTTTTTTTTTTTAATTTTCCAAAAGAAGGAACAGAGAAGAGGGCCAGGTGAGGATTTTCCCTCAAAGGCCCAGTCCTTTGTTCTTAACGCTACCTCGCTAACGCGGGAAATGGCGAATAGTATGAAAAAAAAAAATATATATATATATATATATATATATATATATATATATATATATATATATACATATATATTTATATATATATATATATATATATATATATATATATATATATATATATATATATATATATATATATATATATATATATATATATATATATATATATATATATATATATAAAGTTTTAATCGAGGATGTAAGGCATGTCTACGCGTAACAAGAGAGGAAAGTGATTGGTTGTCAGTGAATGTAGGTTTGCGACAGGGGTGTGTGATGTCTCTATGGTTGTTTAATTTGTTTATGGGTTGGGTTGTTAGGGAGATGAATGCAAGAGTTTTGGAAAGAGGGGCAAGTATGCTGTGGATGAGAGAGATTGGGAGGTGAGTCAGTTCTTGTTCGCTGTTGATACAGCGCTGGTGGCTGATTCATGTGAGAAACTACAGAAATTGGTGACTGAGGCTGGTAAAGTGTCTGAAAGAAGAAACTTGAGAGTAAATATGAATAAGAGCAAGGTTATTGGGTACAGTAGGGTTGAGGGACAAGTTACCTGGGAGGTAAGTTTGAATGGAGAAAAACTGGAGGAAGTGAAGTGTTTTAGATATCTGGGAGTGAATTTGGCAGCGGAACAAACCATGGAAGCGGAAGTGAATTATAGGGTGGGGAAGGGGGCGAAATTCTGGGAGCGTTGAAGAATGTGTGGAAGTCGAGAACATTATGTCGGAAAGCAAAAATGGGTATGTTTGATGAAATAGTGGTTCCAACAATGTTATATGATTGCGAGGCGTGGGCTATGGATAGAGTTGTGCGGAGGAGGGTGGATATGCTGGAAATGAGATGTTTGAGGACAATATGTGGTGTAAGGTGGTTTGATCGAGTAAGTAATATTAGGGTAAGAGAGAGGTGTGGTAATAAAAAGAGTGTGGTTGAGAGAGCGGAAGAGGGTGTTTTGAAATGGTTTGGTCAAATGGAGAGAATGAGTGAGGAAAGATTGACAAAGAGGATATACGTGTCAGAGGTGGAGGGAACGAGGAGAAGTGGGAGACTAAATTGGAGGTGGAAAAATGGAGTGAAAAAGATTTTGAGTGATCGGGGCCTGAACATACAGGAGGGTGAAAGGCGTGCAAGGACTAGAGTGAATTGGAACGATGTAGTATACCGGGGTCGACGTACTGTCAATGGATTGAACCAGGGCATGTGAAGCGTTTGGGGTAAACCATGGAAAGTCGTGTGGGGCCTGGATGTGGAAATGGACCTGTGGTTTCGGTGCATTATTACATGACAGTGAGAGACTGAGTGTGAACCATGTAACCATGGAACCATGGAAGCGGAAGTGAATCATAGGGTGGGGGAGGGGGCGAAAATCCTGGGAGCCTTGAAGAATGTGTGGAAGTCGAGAACATTATCTCGGAAAGCAAAAATGGCTGTGCATGAAGGAATAGTGGTTCCAACAATGTTATATGGTTGCGAGGCGTGGGCTATGGATAGAGTTGTGCGGAGGAGGGTGGATGTGCTGGAAATGAGATGTTTGAGGACAATGTGTGGTGTGAGGTGGTTTGATCGAGTAAGTAATGTAAGGGTAAGAGAGATGTGTGGAAATAAAAAGAGCGTGGTTGAGAGAGCAGAAGAGGGTGTTTTGAAATATATATATATATATATATATATATATATATATATATATATATATATATATATATATATATATATATATATATATATATTGGAATACCTGGTTTAAAAAGCGAAATATACATAAGAATACGTATGTAAGTAGGAGAGATGGCTGAGAGCGTTACTGGATTGCGTGTTATTTAATAGGCGCGCGAAAGAGAGACTTTTGGATGTTAATGTGCTGAGAGGTGCAACTGGAGGGATGTCTGATCATTATCTTTTGGAGGCGAAGGTGAAGATTTGTAGAGGTTTTCAGAAAAGAAGAGAGAATGTTGGGGTGAAGAGAGTGGTGAAAGTAAGTGAGCTTGGGAAGGAGACTTGTGTGAGGAAGTACCAGGAGAGACTGAGTACAGAATGGAAAAAGGTGAGAACAAAGGAGGCAAGGGGAGTGGGGGAGGGATGGGATTTATTTAGGGAAGCAGTGATGGCTTGCGCAAAAGGTGCTTGTGGCATGAGAAGAGTGGGAGGTGGGTTGATTAGAGAGGGTAGTGAGTGGTGGGATGAATAAGTAAGATTATTAGTGAAAGAGAAGAGAGAGGGATTTGGACGGTTTTTGCAGGGAAAAAATGCAAATGAGTGGAAGATGTATAAAAGAAAGAGGCAAGAGGTCAAGAGAAAGGTGCAAGAGGTGAAAAAGAGGGCAAATGAGAATTGGGGTGAGAGAGTATTATTAAATTTTAGGGAGAATAAAAAGATGTTTTGGAAGGAGGTAAATAAAGTGCGTAAGACAAGGGAGCAAATGGGAGCTTCAGTGAAGAGGGCTAATGGGGAGGTGATAACAAGTAGTGGTGATGTGAGAAGGAGATGGAGTGAGTATTTTGAAGGTTTGTTGAATGTGTTTAATGATAGAGTGGCATATATAGGGTGTTTTGGTCAAGGTGTTGTGCAAAGTGAGAGGGTTAGGGAAAATGATTTGGTTAACAGAGAAGAGGTAGTAAAAGCTTTGCGGAGGATGAAAGCCGGCAAGGCAGCAGGTTTGGATGGTATTGGAGTGGAGTTTATTAAAAAAGGGGATGACTGTATTGTTGACTGGTTGGTAAGGTTATTTAATGTATGTATGACTTATGGTGAGGTGCCTGAGGATTGGCGGAATGCGTGCATAGTGCAATTGTACAAAGGGAAAGGGGATAAGAGTGAGTGCTCAAATTACAGAGGTATAAGTTTGATGAGTATTCCTGGTAAATCATATGGGAGGGTATTGATTAAGCGGGTGAAGGCATGTACAGAGTATCAGATTGGGGAAGAGCAGTGTTGTTTCAGAAGTGGTAGAGGATTTGTGTGTCAGGTGTTTGCTTTGAAGAATGTATGTGAGAAATACTTAGAAAAGCAAATGGATTTGTATGTAGCATTTATGGATCTGGAGATGGCATTTGATAAAGTTGACAGAGATTGTCTGTGGAAGGTACTAAGAATATATGATGCGGGAGGGAAGTTGTTAGAAGCAGTGAAAAGTTTTTATCGAGGATGTAAGGCATGTGTACGTGTAGGAAGAGAGGAAAGTGACTGGTTCTCAGTGAATGTAGGTTTGCGGCAGGGGTGTGTGATGTCTCCATGGTTGTTGAATTTGTTTATTGATGGGGCTGTTAGGGAGGTGAATGGAAGAGTTTTGGAAAGATGGGCAAGTATGAAGTCTGTTGTGGATGAGAGAGCTTGGGAAGTGAGTCATTTGCTGTTCGCTGATGATACAGCGCTGGTGGCTGATTCATGTGAGAAGCTGGTGACTGAGTTTGGTAAAGTGTGTGAAATAAGAAAGTTAAGAGTAAATGTAAATAAGAGCAAGGTTATTAGGTACAGTAGAGTTGAGGGTCAAGTGAATTGGGAGGTGAGTTTGAATGGAGAAAAACTGGAGGAAGTAAAGTGATTTAGACATCTGGGAGAGGATTTGGCAGCGGATGGAACCATGGAAGCGGAAGTGAATCATAGGGTTGGGGAGGGGGCAAAAATTCTACGAGCATTGAAGAATGTTTGGAAGTCGAGAACATTATCTCGGAAACAAAAATGGGTATGTTTGAAGGAACTGTGGTTCCAACAATGTTGTATGGTTGCGAGGCGTGGGCTATGGATAGAGTTGTGCGCAGGAGGGTGGATGTGCTGGAAATGAGATGTTTGAGGACAATATGTGGTGTGAGGTGGTTTGATCGAGTAAATAATGTAAGGGTAAGAGAGATGTGTGGAAATAAAAAGAGTGTGGTTGAGAGAGGAAAAGAGTGTGTTTTGAAATGCTTTGGTCACATGGAGAGAATGAGTGAGGATAGATTGACCAAGAGGATATATGTGTCAGAGGTGGGGGGAACGAGGAGAAGTGGGAGACCAAATTGGAGGTGGAAAGATGGAGTGAAAAAGATTTTGTGTGATCGGGGCCTGAACATGCAAGAGGGTGAAAGGTGTGCAAGGAATAGAGTGAATTGTAACTATGTGCTACACCGGGGTCGACGTGCTGTCAATGGATTGAACCAGGGCATGTGAAGCGTCTGGGATAAAACCATGGAAAGTTCTGTGGGGCCTGGATGTGGAAAGGGAGCTGTGGTTTTGGTGCATTGTTACATGACAGCTTGAGACTGAGTGTGAACGAATGGGGCCTTTGTTGTCTTTTCCTAGCGCTACCCCGCACACATGAGGGCGGAGGGGGTTGTTATTCCTTGTGTGGCGAGGTGGCGATGGGAATGAATAAAGGCAGACAGTATGAATTATGTACATGTGTATATATGTATATGTCTGTGTGTGCATATATATGTGTACATTGAGATGTATAGATATGTATATTTGAGTGTGTGGACGTGTATGTATATACATGTGTAAGTGTGTGGGTTGGGCCATTCTTTAGTCTGTTTCCTTGCGCTACCTTGCTAACGCGGGAGACAGCGACAAAGCAAAATAGTATAGATAAATATATATATATATATATATATATATATATATATATATATATATATATATATATATAATATTTTTTTTTTTTTTTTCTTCATACTATTTGCCATTTCCCGCGTTAGCGAGGTAGCGTTAAGAACAGAGAACTGGGCCTTAGAGGGAATATCCTCACCTGACCCCTTTCTCTGTTCCTTCTTTAGGAAAATTAAAAAAAAAACAAGAGTGGGGCGGATTTCCAGCCACCCGCTCCCTCCCCTTTTAGTCGCCTTCTACGACACACAAGGAATACGTGGGAAGTATTCTTTCTCCCCTATCCCCAAGGATAATATGTATATTGTTTTTATTATATTTTATCTGTTCCCGCGTCAGTGAGGTAGCGTAAGACAACACAATGAATGGCTCAATGTTTCATTTAGACATATGTATACATAAAGAGACATATCCATATATAAACATGTACCTATTCATACTTCCTGCCTTCATCCAATGAAGTCGCTATTCTGCCGTACAAGAAAGAGCATTCCTCCTCCTCCTCCTCCCCCCCCCCCCCCCTTCCTCCAGTAATTTTGCGCCAGGAAAAGACAAAAGGGCCACATTCGTTCACACTTAGTCTCTAGCTGTCATGTGTAATGCACCGAAACCACAGTTCTCTATCCACATCCAGGCCTCACAGACATTTTCATGGTTTACCCCAGACGCTTCACAGGCCCTGGTTCAATCCATTGACAGCACGTCGATCCTGGTATACTACATCGTTCCAATTCCCTCTATTCCTTGCACGCCTTTCACCCTCCTGTATGTTAAGACCGCGATAGCTGAAAATCCTTTTCACTCCATCCTTCCACCTCCAATTTGGTCTCCCTCTTGTCTTCGTTCATATATCCTGCTAGTCAATGTTTCCTCACTCATTCTATCGATGTGACCATGTTCCCTCCGCCGCTGACACACATATCCTCTTGGTCAATCTCTCCTCAATCATTCTTTCCATGCGTCCAAACCATTTCAACACACCCTCTTCTGCTCTCTCAACCACACTCATTCTATTACCACACTTCCCTCTTACCCTTAAATCATTTACTCGATCAAACCATCTCACACAACGTATTGTCCTCAAATATTTAATTTCCAACACATCAACCCTCCTACGTACAACGATCTCTATAGCCCGTGCCTCGCAACTGTATAACATTGTTGGAACCACTATTCCTTAAAACATACACGTTTTTGCTCTCCGAGATAACGTTCTCGCTTTCCACACATTCTTCAACGTTCTCAAAACCTTCGCCCCCTCCCCCACCTTGTGACCCACTTCCGCTTCCATGATTTCATCCGCTGCTAAGTCCATTCCCAGATATCTAAAACATTTCAGTTCCTCCAGTTTTTCTCTATTCAAACGTACTTCCCAATTAACTTGCCCCTCAACCTTACTGAGCCTAATAACCTTGCTCTTATTCACATTCACTCTATCAAGTTTCTCCTTTCACACACTTTACCAAACTCATTTACCAACCTCTACAGTTCCTCTCCCGCATCAGCCACCAGCTCTGTATCATCAGCAAACAACAACTGCCTCACATCAAAAGCCCTCTCATCCGGAACATATTACATACCTGCCCCTCTCTGCAAAACTCTTGCTTTCACCTCCCTAACGACCCCATCCATAAACAAGTTAAACAATCATGGGGACATCACTTTCCCCTGCGGCAAACCGACATTCTCTGGGAACCAATTACTTTCCTCTGCGGCAAACCGACATTCTCTGGGAACCAATTACTTTCCTCTCTTTCTACTCGCACAGATGCCTTACCTCCCACACCATATACTCTTAAAACCTCCCACAAAGCATCTCTATGAACCTTATCATATGCCTTCTTCAGATCCATAATTGCTACATACAAATGGATCATTTTTTGTAAGTATTTCTCACATATATTCTTCAAAGCAAACACTGATCCACACATCATCTTCCACTTCTGAAACCACAGTGCTCTTCCCCAATCTGATGCTCTGTACATGCCTTTATTCTCTCAAACGATACCTTCTCATATAATTTCCGAGGAATACTCAACAAACGTATGCCTATGTGATTTGAACACACCTCTATCCCCTTTGCCTTTGTACATTGGCACTATGTATTTATTCCCCAATCCTCAGGCAATTCACCATCATCCATACATACTCTGAATATCCTTACCAACCAATCAGTGACACAGTTATCCCCTTCTCTAATAAATTCTACTGTAATATCATCCAAACCCGCCGCCTGCCGGCTTTCATCTTCCGCAAAGCTTTCATGGCCTCTTCTATGTTAACGAAACCATTCTCCCTCACCCTCACACTTCGCACACCATCCCGACCAAAATGCCCTTTATCTGCCACTTTATCATCAAAAACATTTAAGAAACCTTCAAATTACTCTATCTCCTTCTCACTTCACTATTTTCTTGGTATTATCAGGCTGGTCCACTGACTTTGCCACAGAAGAAATTTTGAATTCTTCTCTAATGAAAGGCAGGGATCGGAACGACCTCCTCGAGTTCAGAGGTCGACATAGCCAACCGGTCTGCCTGTTCATTGTTGCCGTAAATGTTGCAATGACCAGGATCCCAAATCAAGATGATATCTTTATTACACGAGTTTAATTTATCAATGATGTTTCCCTGAAATCCATTTGACTCGGTTTAACCAGAGTTTATATTTTTAGGAACTAATAACGAATCGGTAAAAATTACTAATTTGATATGAATTGAATTAATTGCATAATCCATGGCCCTATCAATAGCAAATAATTCCGCACAGAAAACAGTTGTATGGTTCGGTAGTCTATACCGAAGAGAAAATTCATTCGACCACACACTTGCACCCACACATTCACCTGTCTTGGAGCCATCTGTGTAGAAGTGGACACATGATAAATGATCCATAATGACGTAACAGAATCGCTGGTGTACCTTACTCTCCGGCGCGTTTCTTTTCGTCGCAGGGAGCCAGTTGGTCTTAGTTTTTATTCTTGACTGCTCTCAAGGAGGTAGTATATCTATAACCAGCGTGTCCACTTCTTGCACTTTCAGACCAGAATTCTCACTAAGGAAGGGTATTCTGAGGGCCAGGGGCCTGACGCCTCTGTCGGCGAAGTGTTCGTATTGTTGTGCTCGGCGGCAGGCACTAGTGTTTCTTCTCCTGGCCATCAGAATACCACAATTTTACGTTAATTCATCTCGACGCAGCGGAAGAGGAGGTACATTTGCCTCAGCTTCCAATCGCGGAACTCTAATACATGAGAGAGCTCCAAGACACATTCGCAGGCTTTATTCTGCAACACATCCAATCTTCTCAGGATATAGTCGCTCGCCGAAGCATACACCTGAGAGCCATAGTCTAGTTTACTTCTAATAAGGGCCATGTACAACATTAATAAAGATTTCTTATCGGCTCCCTAAAATGAACCCGTGAGATACTTAAGCTTCTATTACAATTTATAATCAAATGATTTATGTGCATTTTCTAATTTTCTAATTTAACCCAAGAAATCTTATATCATTGCAAGAGGGAATCGGATTGTTGTCTAATTTTAACTGCAAATTCGGGATTTTGTTTCTAGTGGTAAAACAACCGCGACACTTTTAGCTGGTGAAAACTTAAATCCCCACTGTAGCGCCTAACGTTGAACGGATTCAAGTGCAACTTGAACCCGCTCAGCCGAAAATTGTGCATTAGGCGAGGAGAGCCATATTGCACAATCATCTGCAAAAAGTGAGTATTTAAGGTTTCGAGAGACAGAAGCTGGAGATGGAATATCATTAATCAAAAATAATGTTTGGCTCAGAATGCTGCCTTGCAGCACCCCATTTTCTTGGACAAATATATCCGAGATTATGTTAGATGCAGCAATCTTGATGGCAAATGTTATGTCGTGTAGAAAACTTTTGAAAATAATCGGTAAAGAACCTTTGAAGCCAATATCATAAAGTTTGCTTAAGATTTCGCTTCGCCATGTCATGTCGAAGGCTTTTTCAAAATCTAAGAAAACTGATGTTGAAAATCTTTCTTCATGAAAGTGTCTGAAATGTTATGTTCTAAACTTATTAAATGATCCATTATGCTTTTTTGTTTACGGAATGCACACTGTTGATCATCTAATAAATTCTGCGATTCTAATAGAAAATAAGCCTTTTATGAGCCATCCTTTCCATGACCTTGCAAATGTAGCTCGTCAGCGCAATACGTCGAAACGAATTGACGTCCGTAAGGTGTCCAGAACCTTTTGGGATGGGGATAACGTGCTCAAAGTGCCATGAATTTGGAAACGTTCTAGACGTTCAAATCTCATTCTACAATGCTAACAGCTTAGCCAGGTTGGGCTGACTAAGATGCTGAATCATCTCGTAGGTTATCCCCCGGGTCCCGGATTAAACTTGAAATGGAGGAGGCTTTTCGCATTTCAAGAGAGAAGAAACGTGCCTTTCAAATGGCAATACCGACACACTGGAAGAATCGGATATTGGACTATTGCTATGATGAATTAAGGAAAGAACGCAATAGGCTACAAGTGTCACTAAATCGTAAGTTGGACCATCTTATTGAAAACAGCGACTGGACCAAGAACGCAAACCCATCTTTTGTGGTAAACCTGTCTAATGAACAACTAGATAAAGATTCCTTGAGTGCATTAGGCTATGGTTTAAGTTTTGTGTGCTCTAACAGAGAAGCCAGCTGTGTTGATGTCACAAAGTCTTTTTGTAATTTGGAAAATTACAGTAATTTAAGAAATGATGATATTAATATCTGTAAGGGTTTAGTGCATGCCAGTTTGTCAAAACCAGTGGAAGCTAATTGCCCTAAAAGATTCATAAGAGCTATTAACACCTTAAAAAAAGACAAGGATATGCATATTACTAAAGCAGATAAGGCTAACACTGTTGTGATTTTAGACAAAAGTAACTATTCATCTAAAATGAATGAACTTCTAAATGATAGCACAACATATTCTAAACTTAGTAAAAATCCCTTAGAAGCAGTTAATTCTCACTTCAATAAAGAAACGAAGTTGTTGTTGAAAGGTAACATTTCTCTTATCAAAAGTTTGTCATCTTTGTCCCCTTCATTGCCATATATGTATGGACTTATCAAAACACATAAACAGAATTTTCCAGCAAGACCTATAGTGAGTTCAGTAGGCTCCATCACATATAAATTGTCAAAATGGTTAGTTTATTAAGCCCTTTAGTGGGTAAGGTATCAACTTCTAATATCATGAGAAATGTAGATTTAGTCAACAAGCTAAACAATATCAATGCTGATTTTGATTTCAAACTAGTTAGCTTTGATGTTTCCTCACTTTTCACTAAAGTTCCAGTTGATGATCGTTTAGAATATTTATTTGATGTCTTTGATGATATTCTAATTTCATTGAACTGATAAAATCGTGTATAAAAGACTGTGAATTTCATTTTAATGGAAATCATTATGCTCAAAAATTTGGTATGGCAATGGGTAACCCTCTTTCACCTGTCCCAAGTAATCTTTATATGGAATTTTTTGAAATAAAATTACTAAAGGATATCTTACCTTCTAATGCAATTTGGTTTAGGTATGTATATGATGATCTTTGTGTTTTGCCAACAAATGAAAATTTACAAATATTTCTCCCCTTACTTAACAATTTAGTACCTTTCATCAAATTTACTGTAGAAAATGAAAATAATGGTATGTTATCATTTTTAGATTGCATGATCCATAGACAAGGAAACAAGTTTAAGTTTAGCATATACAGAATACCCACCAATGTATGCTCATATATTCATTATTACTCATCTCAATATGACAGAGTTCAATTATCATCATTTCAAATCTATGTTCCTTAGGGCATTACGTATTTGCAGTCCAGAGTTTATTGATGATGAGTTTGAGAAGATATATTCCATTGGATCTAAGTTAAAGTACCCTAGATCTTTCATTGATAAATCCCTTATGTTAGCAAAGAAATCATTTTATAGAGTTGAGCCCAAACCTCCCATTGACATCAAGAATCTTTTAGTTCTCCCTTTTAATAATAATTTCACTTTGCTTCCCATGTTGCTTCAATCCTTTAATGTAAATGTTGCCTTTAGCAACAATAATTCTATAAAGAATATCTTAATCAGGAATTCACCAGAAAATTCTCTTGGTTGCATCTATAAAGTGCCTTGTGGAAACTGTGATAAATTATATGTTGGTCAGACTGGTAAGGATCTTTCTGTTAGACTTAAGCAACATAAATATAGTATTAGAACGGGACAAGAATCAAATGCCTTGTTTAATCACGTTAAAAACTATGATCATTGTATTGATTGAAGTTATTAACTCTAACTCTATTACCAAGAGAAATATCATTGAATCTTCTATTATTAAGTACACAAAGAATTATAATCTTAATATTAGTGATGGTCTATACATATTTGATAACTTTATTGTTGATAAGTTTTGTAAAATGATAAGTTTATGAACGCTCGTTGTATGTTTTCGGCAATCACATGTTTACCAACTGGCGTCCTAGTTTCGTCTCTTCGTTGGATATCAACTGACTGTTATATTTCTCTCTTGTGTCTCCCCTGATGATGTGATTATCACACGAAAGTGCACTTGGGAACTTTTCGTATTTCATTTTCCCCGTGGACTCATAGGAATATACATATATATATATATATATATATATATATATATATATATATATATATATATATATATATATATATATATATATATATATATATATATATATATATTTTTTTTTTTTTTTTTTTTTTTTTTATACTTTGTCGCTGTCTCCCGCGTTTGCGAGGTAGCGCAAGGAAACAGACGAAAGAAATGGCCCAACCCCCCCCCCCCCATACACATGTACATACACACGTCCACACACGCAAATATACATACCTACACAGCTTTCCATGGTTTACCCCAGACGCTTCACATGCCTTGATTCACTCCACTGACAGCACGTCAACCCCTGTATACCACATCGCTCCAATTCACTCTATTCCTTGCCCTCCTTTCACCCTCCTGCATGTTCAGGCCCCGATCACACAAAATCTTTTTCACTCCATCTTTCCACCTCCAATTTGGTCTCCCTCTTCTCCTCGTTCCCTCCACCTCCGACACATATATCCTCTTGGTCAATCTTTCCTCACTCATTCTCTCCATGTGCCCAAACCATTTCAAAACACCCTCTTCTGCTCTCTCAACCACGCTCTTTTTATTTCCACACATCTCTCTTACCCTTACGTTACTTACTCGATCAAACCACCTCACACCACACATTGTCCTCAAACATCTCATTTCCAGCACATCCATCCTCCTGCGCACAACACTATCCATAGCCCACGCCTCGCAACCATACAACATTGTTGGAACCACTATTCCTTCAAACATACCCATTTTTGCTTTCCGAGATAATGTTCTCGACTTCCACACATTTTTCAAGGCTCCCAAAATTTTCGCCCCCTCCCCCACCCTATGATCCACTTCCGCTTCCATGGTTCCATCCGCTGACAGATCCACTCCCAGATATCTAAAACACTTCACTTCCTCCAGTTTTTCTCCATTCAAACTCACCTCCCAATTGACTTGACCCTCAACCCTACTGTACCTAATAACCTTGCTCTTATTCACATTTACTCTTAACTTTCTTCTTCCACACACTTTACCAAACTCAGTCACCAGCTTCTGCAGTTTCTCACATGAATCAGCCACCAGCGCTGTATCATCAGCGAACAACAACTGACTCACTTCCCAAGCTCTCTCATCCCCAACAGACTTCATACTTGCCCCTCTTTCCAGGACTCTTGCATTTACCTCCCTAACAACCCCATCCATAAACAAATTAAACAACCATGGAGACATCACACACCCCTGCCGCAAACCTACATTCACTGAGAACCAATCACTTTCCTCTCTTCCTACACGTACACATGCCTTACATCCTCGATAAAAACTTTTCACTGCTTCTAACAACTTTCCTCCCACACCATATATTCTTAATACCTTCCACAGAGCATCTCTATCAACTCTATCATATGCCTTCTCCAGATCCATAAATGCTACATACAAATCCATTTGCTTTTCTAAGTATTTCTCACATACATTCTTCAAAGCAAACACCTGATCCACACATCCTCTACCACTTCTGAAACCGCACTGCTCTTCCCCAATCTGATGCTCTGTACATGCCTTCACCCTCTCAATCAATACCCTCCCATATAATTTACCAGGAATACTCAACAAACTTATACCTCTGTAATTTGAGCACTCACTCTTATCCCCTTTGCCTTTGTACAATGGCACTATGCACGCATTCCGCCAATCCTCAGGCACCTCACCATGAGTCATACATACATTAAATAACCTTACCAACCAGTCAACAATACAGTCACCCCCTTTTTTAATAAATTCCACTGCAATACCATCCAAACCTGCTGCCTTGCCGGCTTTCATCTTCCGCAAAGCTTTTACTACCTCTTCTCTGTTTACCAAATCATTTTCCCTAACCCTCTCACTTTGCACACCACCTCGACCCAAACACCCTATATCTGCCACTCTGTCATCAGACACATTCAACAAACCTTCAAAATACTCATTCCATCTCCTTCTCACATCACCACTACTTGTTATCACCTCCCCATTTACGCCCTTCACTGAAGTTCCCATTTACTCCCTTGTCTTACGCACCCTATTTACCTCCTTCCAGAACATCTTTTTATTCTCCCTAAAATTTACTGATAGTCTCTCACCCCAACTCTCATTTGCCCTTTTTTTCACCTCTTGCACCTTTCTCTTGACCTCCTGTCTCTTTCTTTTATACTTCTCCCACTCAATTGCATTTTTTCCCTGCAAAAATCGTCCAAATGCCTCTCTCTTCTCTTTCACTAATACTCTTACTTCTTCATCCCACCACTCACTACCCTTTCTAAACAGCCCACCTCCCACTCTTCTCATGCCACAAGCATCTTTTGCGCAATCCATCACTGATTCCCTAAATACATCCCATTCCTCCCCCACTCCCCTTACTTCCATTGTTCTCACCTTTTTCCATTCTGTACACAGTCTCTCCTGGTACTTCCCCACACAGGTCTCCTTCCCAAGCTCACTTACTCTCACCACCTTCTTCACCCCAACATTCACTCCTCTTTTCTGAAAACCCATACTAATCTTCACCTTAGCCTCCACAAGATAATGATCAGACATCCCTCCAGATGCACCTCTCAGCACATTAACATCCAAAAGTCTCTCTTTCGCACGCCTGTCAATTAACACGTAATCCAATAACGCTCTCTGGCCATCTCTCCTACTTACATAAGTATACTTATGTATATCTCGCTTTTTAAACCAGGTATTCCCAATCATCAGTCCTTTTTCAGCACATAAATCTACAAGCTCTTCACCATTTCCATTTACAACACTGAACACCCCATGTATACCAATTATTCCCTCAACTGCCACATTACTCACCTTTGCATTTAAATCACCCATCACTATAACCCGGTCTCGTGCATCAAAACCGCTAACACACTCATTCAGCTGCTCCCAAAACACTTGCCTCTCATGATCTTTCATGAATATATATATATATATATATATATATATATATATATATATATATATATATATATATATATATATATATATATATATATATATATATATATATATATATATATATATATATATATATATATATATATATATATATATATATATATATATTCTTTTTTTTTTGCTCTGTTAATCTGGTTAATCTTTCCTCACTCATTCTCTCCATGTGACCAAACCATTTCAAAACACCCTCTTCTGCTCTCTCAACCACGCTCTTTTTATTTCCATACATCTCTCTTACCCTTACGTTACTTACTCGATCAAACCACCTCACACCACATATTTCCTCAAACATCTCATTTCCAGCACATCCATCCTCCTGCGCACAACTCTATCCATAGTCCACGCCTCGCAACCATACAACATTGTTGGAACCACTATTCCTTCAAACATACCCATTTTTGCTTTCCGAGATAATGTTCTCGACTTCCACACATTCTTCAAGGCCCCCAGAATTTTCGCCCCCTCCCCCACACTATGATCCACTTCCGCTTCCATGTTTCCATCCGCTGCCAGATCCACTCCCAGATATCTAAAACACTTCACTTCCTCCAGTTTTTCTCCATTCAAACTCACCTCCCAATTGACTTGACCCTCAACCCTACTGTACCTAATAACCTTGCTCTTATTCACATCTACTCTTAACTTTCTTCTTTCACACACTTTACAAAACTCAGTCACCAGCTTCTGCAGTTTCTGACATGAATCAGCCACCAGCGCTGTATCATCAGCGAACAACAACTGACTCACTTCCCAAGCTCTCTCATCCCCAACAGACTTCATCCTTGCCCCTCTTTCCAGGACTCTTGCATTTACCTCCCTAACAACCCCATCCATAAACAAATTAAACAACCATGGAGACATCACACACCCCTGCCGCAAACCTACATTCACTGAGAACCAATCACTTTCCTCTCTTCCTACACGTACACATGCCTTACATCCTCGATAAAAACTTTTCACTGCTTCTAAGAACTTGCCTCCCACACCATATATTCTTAATACCTTCCACAGAGCATCTCTATCAACTCTATCATATGCCTTCTCCAGATCCATAAATGCTACAAACAAATCCATTTGCTTTTCTAAGTATTTCTCACATACATTCTTCAAAGCAAACACCTGATCCACACATCCTCTACCACTTCTGAAACCACACTGCTCTTCCCCAATCTGATGCTCTGTACATGCCTTCACCCTCTCAATCAATACCCTCCCATAGAATTTGCCAGGAATACTCAACAAACTTATACCTCTGTAATTTGAGCACTCACTCTTATCCCCTTTGCCTTTGTACAATGGCACTATGCACGCATTCCGCTAATCCTCAGGCACCTCACCATGAGTCATACATACATTAAATAACCTTACCAACCAGTCAACAATACAGTCACCCCCTTTTTTAATAAATTCCACTGCAATACCATCCAAACCTGCTGCCTTGCCGGCTTTCATCTTCCGCAAAGCTTTTACTACCTCTTCTCTGTTTACCAAATAATTTTCCCTAACCCTCTCACTTTGCACACCACCTCGACCAAAACACCCTATATCTGCCACTCTATCATCAAACACATTCAACAAACCTTCAAAATACTCACTCTATCTCCTTCTCACATCACCACTACTTGTTATCACCTCCCCATTTGCGCCCTTCACTGAAGTTCCCATTTGCTCCCTTGTCTTACGCACTTTATTTACCTCCTTCCAGAACATCTTTTTATTCTCCCTAAAATTTACTGATACTCTCTCACCCCAACTCTCATTTGCCCTTTTTTTCACCTCTTGCACCTTTCTCTTGACCTCCTGTCTCTTTCTTTTATACGTCTCCCACTCAATTTCATTTTTTCCCTGCAAAAATCGTCCAAATGCCTCTCTCTTCTCTTTCACTAATACTCTTACTTCTTCATCCCACCACTCACTACCCTTTCTAATCAACCCACCTCCCACTCTTCTCATGCCACAAGCATCTTTTGCGCAATCCATCACTGATTCCCTAAATACATCCCATTCCTCCCCCACCCCCCCTTACTACCATTGTTCTCACCTTTTTCCATTCTGTACTCAGTCTCTCCTGGTACTTCCTCACACAAGTCTCCTTCCCAAGCTCACTTACTCTCACCACCCTCTTCACCCCAACATTCACTCTTCTTTTCTGGAAACCCATACAAATCTTCACCTTAGCCTCCACAAGATAATGATCAGACATCCCTCCAGTTGCACCTCTCAGCACATTAACATCCAAAAGTCTCTGTTTCGCGCGCCTGTCAATTAACACGTAATCCAATAAGGCTCTCTGGCCATCTCTCCTACTTACATAAGTATACTTATGTATATCTCGCTTTTTAAACCAGGCATTCCCAATCATCAGTCCTTTTTCAGCACATAAATCTACAAGCTCTTCACCATTTCCATTTACAACACTGAACACCCCATGTATACCAATTATTCCCTCAACTGCCACATTACTCACCTTTGCATTCAAATCACCCAACACTATAACCCGGTCTCGTGCATCAAAACCACTAACACACTCATTCAGCTGCTCCCAAAACACTTGCCTCTCATGATCTTTCTTCTCATGCCCAGGTGCATATGCACCAATAATCACCCATCTCCCTCCATCAACTTTCAGTTTTACCCATATTAATCGAGAATTTACTTTCTCACATTCTATCACATACTTCCACAACTCCTGTTTCAGGAGTACTGCTACTCCTTCCCTTGCTCTTGTCCTCTCACTAACCCCTGACTTTACTCCCAAGACATTCCCAAACCACTCTTCCCCTTTACCCTTGAGCTTCGTTTCACTCAGAGCCAAAACATCCAGGTTCCTTTCCTCAAACATACTACCTATCTCTCCTTTTTCACATCTTGGTTACATCCACACACATTTAGGCACCCCAATCTGAGCCTTCGAGGAGGATGAGCACTCCCCGCGTGACTCCTTCTGTTTCCCATTTTAGAAAGTTAAAAAAATACAACGAGGGGAGGATTTCTGGCCCCCGCTCCCGTCCCCTCTAGTCACTTTCTACGACACGCGAGGAATGCGTGGGAAGTATTCTTTCACCCCTATCCCCAGGGATAATATACATATATATATATATCCACACACACACATACACACACACACGCACATATACACACACACACACACACATACATATATATACATGTGAAAAATGTAAGAAACAATTTAGAAAACTGAAACTTCTAGCTTGAAATGAGATGAAAAAATGAATGTCACATAATGGTTCAACCTCTGGCTATGGAAAAAGGATATGTTTAATTTATTTACACAAACGTCAATAGTATTTCTCATCAATTTAACCACTGTATCAATAAGCTTCAATGTCTAAGCTACATTTTTTCAATTTCACTATTTTCTTGTCAAACACCATGACGGATTGGAAGAGAGAAGAGGAACGGTGGTCCCTGGTCGTTGTGCCCCCGCTTGGACCTGGCCGAGAGTGACGCCTAGGCTTCCTCTGCCAACATGTCAAGGGAGACAGCTGCGCCAGAGGCCATCAGAGGGGCGTGGTGGCATCCAGGATCAAAGCCCCAATTTGAAGCTTTACGTCGAAGCCCCTTTGGTGTTCCTTGGCCAATGTAGTGTAGGGGGAGTCGTCGCCATCTGGGAGTTAGTCAAAATGGTGCATCGTGGAGTGAAGTATCTACGTGTGTTAGAGAAGAAGCCACCGACTTCTGTCAAGAGTTGGTCAGATTAGAACTTAGTGGTGACAGACAGTATTAACCATCATATATAAACTACCTTGGCCCACCAGTGATGCTACTACGTTTGTGAATCAAGAACCATTGCAACACAAACCTCGCCAGGTGGTAGAGTGTCCCGCAGTGTATCGAGACAGACTTCCCCAGAACTTTTTATAAAGGGGAAGTAAATGTTTATAGTTGTGTTTTCATACATACATATATATATATATATATATATATATATATATATATATATATATATATATATATATATAAATATATATATATATATATGTATATATATATATATATATATATATATATATATATATATATATATATATATATATATATATATATATATATATATATATATATATATATATATATATATATATATATATATATATATATATATATATATATATATACATATATATATATATATATATATATATATATATATATATATATATATATATATATATATATATATATATATATATATATATATATATATATATATATTATCATTATATTTTGCTTTGTTGCTGTCTCCCGCGTTAACGAGGTAGCGCAAGGAAACACACGAAAGAATGGCCCAACCCACCCACATACACATGTATATACATACACGTCCACACACGCAAATATAAATACCTATACATCTGAACGAATACATGTATATACACACACAGACATATACATGTATACACGTGTACATAATTCATACTGTCTGCCTTAATTCATTCCCATCACCACCCCGCCAAACATGTAATAACAACCCCCTCCCCCCCTCATGTGTGCGAGGTAGCGCTAGGAAAAGAAAAACAAAGGCCCCATTCATTAACATTCAGTCTCTAGCTGTCATGTAATAATACACCGAAACCACAGCTCCCTTTCCACATCCAGGCCCCACACAACTTTCCATGGTTTACCCCAGACGGTTCACATGCCCTGATTCAATCCATATATATATGTATAAATATATATATATATATATATATATATATATATATATATATATATATATATATATATATATATATATATATATATATATATATATATATATATATATATATATATATATATATATATATATATATATATATATATATATATATATATATATATATATATATATATATATATATATATATATATATATATATATATATATATATATATATATATATATATATATATAATATATATATATATATATATATATATATATATATATATATATATATATATATATATATATATATATATATATATATATATATATATATATATATATATATATATATATATATATATATATATATATATATATATATATATATATATATATATATATATATATATATATATATATATATATATATATATATATATATATATATATATATATATATATATATATATATTTTTTTTTTCTTTTATTATTATTCTTTGTCGCTGTCTCCCGCGTTTGCGAGGTAGCGCAAGGAAACAGACGAAAGAAATGGCCCCCCCCCCCCCCCATACACATGTATATACATACGTCCACACACGCAAATATACATACCTACACAGCTTTCCATGGTTTACCCCAGACGCTTCACATGCCCTGCTTCAATCCACTGACAGCACGTCAACCCCGGTATACCACATCGCTCCAATTCACTCTATTCCTTGCCCTCCTTTCACCCTCTTGCATGTTCAGGCCCCGATCACACAAAATCTTTTTCACTCCATCTTTCCACCTCCAATTTGGTCTCCCTCTTCTCCTTGTTCCCTCCACCTCCGACACATATATCCTCTTGGTCAATCTTTCCTCACTCATCCTCTCCATGTGCCCAAACCACTTCAAAACACTCTCTTCTGCTCTCTCAACCACGCTCTTTTTATTTCCACACATCTCTCTTACCCTTACGTTACTCACTCGATCAAACCACCTCACACCACACATTGTCCTCAAACATCTCATTTCCAGCACATCCATCCTCCTGCGCACAACTCTATCCATAGCCCACGCCTCGCAACCATACAACATTGTTGGAACCACTATTCCTTCAAACATACCCATTTTTGCTTTCCGAGATAATGTTCTCGACTTCCACACATTCTTCAAGGCCCCCAGGATTTTCGCCCCCTCCCCCACCCTATGATCCACTTCCGCTTCCATGGTTCCATCCGCTTCCAGATCCACTCCCAGATATCTAAAACACTTCACATCCTCCAGTTTTTCTCCATTCAAACTCACCTCCCAATTGACTTGACCCTCAACCCTACTGTACCTAATAACCTTGCTCTTATTCACATTTACTCTTAACTTTCTTCTTCCACACACTTTTCCAAACTCAGTCACCAGCTTCTGCAGTTTCTCACATGAATCAGCCACCAGCGCTGTATCATCAGCGAACAACAACTGACTCACTTCCCAAGCTCTCTCATCCCCAACAGACTTCATACTTGCCCCTCTTTCCAAAACTCTTGCCTTTACCTCCCTAACAACCCCATCCATAAACAAATTAAACAACCATGGAGACATCACACACCCCTGCCGCAAACCTACATTCACTGAGAACCAATCACTTTCCTCTCTTCCTACACGTACACATGCCTTACATCCTCGATAAAAACTTTTCACTGCTTCTAACAACTTTCCTCCCACACCATATATTCTTAATACCTTCCACAGAGCATCTCTATCAACTCTATCATATGCCTTCTCCAGATCCATAAATGCTACAAACAAATCCATTTGCTTTTCTAAGTATTTCTCACATACATTCTTCAAAGCAAACACCTGATCCACACATCCTCTACCACTTCTGAAACCACACTGCTCTTCCCCAATCTGATGCTCTGTACATGCCTTCACCCTCTCAATCAATACCCTCCCATATAATTTACCAGGAATACTCAACAAACTTATACCTCTGTAATTTGAGCACTCACTCTTATCCCCTTTGCCTTTGTACAATGGCACTTTGCACGCATTCCGCCAATCCTCAGGCACCTCACCATGAGTCATACATAAATTAAATAACCTTACCAACCAGTCAACAATACAGTCACCCCCTTTTTTAATAAATTCCACTGCAATACCATCCAAACCCGCTGCCTTGCCGGCTTTCATCTTCCGCAAAGCTTTCACTACCTCTTCTCTGTTTACCAAATCATTTTCCCTAACCCTCTCACTTTGCACACCACCTCGACCAAAACACCCTATATCTGCTACTCTATCATCAAACACATTCAACAAACCTTCAAAATACTCACTCCATCTCCTTCTCACATCACCACTACTTGTTATCACCTCCCCACTTGCGCCCTTCACCGAAGTTCCCATTTGCTCCCTTGTCTTACGCACTTTATTTACCTCCTTCCAGAACATCTTTTTATTCTCCCTAAAATTTACTGATACTCACTCACCCCAACTCTCATTTGCCCTTTTTTTCACCTCTTGCACCTTTCTCTTGACCTCCTGTCTCTTTCTTTTATACATCTCCCACTCACTTGCATTTTTTCCCTGCAAAAATCGTCCAAATGCCTCTCTCTTCTCTTTCACTAATACTCTTACTTCTTCATCCCACCACTCACTACCCTTTCTAATCAAACCACCTCCCACTCTTCTCATGCCACAAGCATCTTTTGCGCAATCCATCACTGATTCCCTAAATACATCCCATTCCTCCCCCACTCCCCTTACTTCCATTGTTCTCACCTTTTTCCATTCTGTACTCAGTCTCTCCTGGTACTTCCTCACACAGGTCTCCTTCTCAAGCTCACTTACTCTCACCACCCTCTTCACCCCAACATATATATTTATATATATATATATATATATATATATATATATATATATATATATATATATATATATATATATATATATATATATATATATATATATATATATATATATATATATATATATATATATATATATATAAAGTGCGTAAGACAAGGGAGAAAATGGGAACTTCAGTGAAGGGCGCAAATGGGGAGGTGATAACAAGTAGTGGTGATGTGAGTGAGAAGGAGATGGAGTGAGTATTTTGAAGGTTTGTTGAATGTGTTTGATGATAGAGTGGCAGATATAGGGTGTTTTGGTCAAGGTGGTGTGCAAAGTGAGAGGGTTAGGGAAAATGATTTGGTAAACAGACAAGAGGTAGTAAAAGATTTGCGGAAGATGAAAGCCGGCAAGGCAGCAGGTTTGGATGGTATTGCAGTGGAATTTATTAAAAAAGGGGGTGACTGTATTGTTGACTGGTTGGTAAGGTTATTTAATGTATGTATGACTCATGGTGAGGTGCCTGAGGATTGGCGGAATGCGTGCATAGTGCCATTGTACAAAGGCAAAGGGGATAAGAGTGAGTGCTCTAATTACAGAGGTATAAGTTTGTTGAGTATTCCTGGTAAATTATATGGGAGGATATTGATTGAGAGGGTGAAGGCATGTACAGAGCATCAGATTGGGGAAGAGCAGTGTGGTTTCAGAAGTGGTAGAGGATGTGTGGATCAGGTGTTTGCTTTGAAGAATGTATGTGAGAAATACTTAGAAAAGCAAATGGATTTGTATGTAGCATTTATGGATCTGGAGAAGGCATATGATAGAGTTGATAGAGATGCTCTGTGGAAGGTATTAAGAATATATGGTGTGGGAGGCAAGTTGTTAGAAGCAGTGAAAAGTTTTTATCGAGGATGTAAGGCATGTGTACGTGTAGGAAGAGAGGAAAGTGATTGGTTCTCAGTGAATGTAGGTTTGCGGCAGGGGTGTGTGATGTCTCCATGGTTGTTTAATTTGTTTATGGATGGGGTTGTTAGGGAGGTGAATGCATGAGTTTTGGAAAGAGGGGCAAGTATGAAGTCTGTTGGGGATGAGAGAGCTTGGGAAGTGAGTCAGTTGTTGTTCGCTGATGATACAGCGCTGGTGGCTGATTCATGTGAGAAACTGCAGAAGCTGGTGACTGAGTTTGGTAAAGTGTGTGAAAGAAGAAAGTTAAGAGTAAATGTGAATAAGAGCAAGGTTATTAGGTAAAGTAGGGTTGAGGGTCAAGTCAATTGGGTGGTGAGTTTGAATGGAGAAAAACTGGAGGAAGTGAAGTGTTTTAGATATCTGGGAGTGGATCTGGCAGCGGATGGAACCATGGAAGAGGAAGTGGATCATAGGGTGGGGGAGGGGGCGAAAATTCTGGGAGCCTTGAAGAATGTGTGGAAGTCGAGAACATTATCTCGGAAAGCAAAAATGGGTATGTTTGAAGGAATAGTGGTTCCAACAATGTTGTATGGTTGCGAGGCGTGGGCTATGGATAGAGTTGTGCGCAGGAGGATGGATGTGCTGGAAATGAGATGGTTGAGGACAATGTGTGGTGTGAGGTGGTTTGATCGAGTAAGTAACGTAAGGGTAAGAGAGATGTGTGGAAATAAAAAGAGCGTGGTTGAGAGAGCAGAAGAGGGTGTTTTGAAATGGTTTGGGCACATGGAGAGAATGAGTGAGGAAAGATTGACCAAGAGGATATATGTGTCGGAGGTGGAGGGAACGAGGAGAAGAGGGAGACCAAATTGGAGGTGGAAAGATGGAGTGAAAATGATTTTCTGTTATCGGGGCCTGAACATGCAGGAGGGTGAAAGGAGGGCAAGGAATAGAGTGAATTGGAGCGATGTGGTATACCGGGGTTGTTGTGCTGTCAGTGGATTGAATCAAGGCATGTGAAGCGTCTGGGGTAAACCAGGGAAAGCTGTGTAGGTATGTATATTTGCGTGTGTGGACGTATGTATATACATGTGTATGGGGTTGGGTTGGGCCATTTCTTTCGTCTGTTTCCTTGCGCTACCTCGCAAACGCGAGAGACAGCGGCAAAAAAAAAAAAAAAAAAATATATATATATATATATATATATATATATATATATATATATATATATATATATATCTTTTCTTTCTTTCAAACTATTCGCCATTTCCCGCATTAGCGAGGTAGCGTTTAGAACAGAGGACTGAGCCTTGAGGGAATACCCTCACCTGGCCCAATTCTCTGTTCCTTCTTTTGGAAAATTAAAAAAAAAACGAGAGGGGAGGATTTCCAGCCCCCCGCTCCCTCCCCTTTTAGTCGCCTTCTACGACACGCAGGGAATACGTGGGAAGTATTCTTTCTCCCCTATCCCCAGGGGAGAAATATATATATATATATATATATATATATATATATATATATATATATATATATATATATATATATATATATATATATATATATATATATATATATATATATATACATCTTTCCTTTTTTTTAAACTATTTGCCATTTCCCGCGTTAGCGAGGTAGCGTTAAGAACAGAGGACTGGGCCTTTTTTGGAATATTCTCACCTGGCCCCCTCTGTTCCTTCTTTTGGGAAATTAAGAAAAAAAAAACGCGAGGGGAGGATTTCCAGCCCCCCGCTCCCTCCCCTTTTAGTCGCCTTCTACGACACGCAGGGAATACGTGGGAAGTATTCTTAATCCCCTATCCCCAGGGATAATATATATATATATATATATATATATATATATATATATATATATATATATATATATATATATATATATATATATGTATATATATATATATATATATGCACTTGTGTAAAGACTACCTTTCATGTACAAGTGAGTGAGCATTTCACATGAGAAGCAGCTGAATATTCACTCCACATTTAACAGAACAAACAAGATGATTGCAGCTGGGGTAAGGATGGTCTGGAGATGCTAAGTCAGTGTCGGTCTTATTGGTCAGTCTCAGAAGGACATAATGAGATGACTGCAAATTTCATTAAAAATTACTTGCTTTATTTCATGCATTTAGAATTTCCAACAGGGACTATCTACTTTGAGACATGGGCATTTGTCTTCTCTACCCTTAGCCCAGGGCAGAAAAAGTCTTTACACAAGTGCAAAATTTTTGTTTCCAGACTTTCATTCAGAGACTGCTTTGTGCACAAAGTGTTCAGATGTGTTGTAGTTAGTTTGAGACTGTCAGTTTATCAACAAAATTATATTCTATCCAACACATTGGCTCACTTAGAATGACTTTTAATTATGTAACAGATGAAGCTGGATTCACTGCAGATAACCATCTAATTAATGAGCAGCTCATTAGTAGAATAGTTCCATTATGCTTCTGACTGGACTTCTGTTTGATTGCCCAAGAATGTTCCCTTTTATATTTTCATAGATTAATGCTTAAAACTGAAGAGTTCACAATAAGTTTTCCTACATGTCTCCAAAAGTATGAATAACTTACAGTTTTTGCATATTTGTTAATTCAGGCGTAAATGTGTATGTGGGTGGGTTGGGCCATTCTTTCGTCTGTTTCCTTGCGCTGCCTCGCTGGCGCGGGGGACGGCGACGGGGCAAAGTGAATTAATAGATAAATATATATAGGGGAGAAAGAATACTTCCCACGTATTCCCTGCATGTCGTAGAAGGCGACTAAAAGGGAAGGGAGCGGGGGGCTGGAAATCCTCCCCTCTCATTTTTTTTTTTTTTTTTTTTTTTTTTTAAATTTTCCAAAAGAAGGAACAGAGAAGGGGGCCATATGAGGATATTCCCTCAAAGGCCCAGTCCTATGTTCTTAACGCTACCTCGCTAATGCGGGAAATGGCGAATAGTATGAAAAAAAATATATATATATATATATATATATATATATATATATATATATATATATATTTTTCTTTTTTGCTTTGTCGCTGTCTCCCGCGTTTGCGAGGTAGCGCAAGGAAACAGACGAAAGAAATGGCCCAACCCACCCCAATACACATGTATATACATACGTCCACACACGCAAATATACATACCTACACAGCTTTCCATGGTTTACCCCAGACGCTTCACATGCCTTGATTCAATCCACTGACAGCACATCAACCCCGGTATACCACATCGCTCCACTTCACTCTATTCCTTGCCCTCCTTTCACCCTCCTGCATGTTCAGGCCCCGATCAAACAAAATCTTTTTCACTCCATCTTTCCACCTCCAATTTGGTCTCCCTCTTCTCCTCGTTCCCTCCACCTCCGACACATATATCCTCTTGGTCAATCTTTCCTCTCATTCTCTCCATGTGCCCAAACCATTTCAAAACACCCTCTTCTGCTCTCTCAACCACGCTCTTTTTATTTCCACACATCTCTCTTACCCTTACGTTACTTACTCGATCGAACCACCTCACACCACACATTGTCCTCAAACATCTCATTTCCAGCACATCCATCCTCCTGCGCACAACTCTATCCATAGCCCACGCCTCGCAACCATACAACATTGTTGGAACCACTATTCCTTCAAACATACCCATTTTTGCTTTCCGAGATAATGTTCTCGACTTCCACACATTCTTCAAGGCTCCCAGAATTTTCGCCCCCTCCCCCACCCTATGATCCACTTCCTCTTCCATGGTTCCATCCGCTGCCAGATCCACTCCCAGATATCTAAAACACTTCACTTCCTCCAGTTTTTCTCCATTCAAACTCACCACCCAATTGACTTGACCCTCAACCCTACTGTACCTAATAACCTTGCTCTTATTCACATTTACTCTTAACTTTCTTCTTTCACACACTTTACCAAACTCAGTCACCAGCTTCTGCAGTTTCTCACATGAATCAGCCACCAGCGCTGTATCATCAGCGAACAACAACTGACTCACTTCCCAAGCTCTCTCATCCCCAACAGACTTCATACTTGCCCCTCTTTCCAGAACTCTTGCATTTACCTCCCTAACAACCCCATCCATAAACAAATTAAACAACCATGGAGACATCACACACCCCTGCCGCAAACCTACATTCACTGAGAACCAATCACTTTCCTCTCTTCCTACACGTACACATGCCTTACATCCTCGATAAAAACTTTTCACTGCTTCTAACAACTTGCCTCCCACACCATATATTCTTAGTACCTTCCACAGAGCATCTCTATCAACTCTATCATATGCCTTCTCCAGATCCATAAATGCTACATACAAATCCATTTGCTTTTCTAAGTATTTCTCACATACATTCTTCAAAGCAAACACCTGATCCACACATCCTCTACCACATCTGAAACCACACTGCTCTTCCCCAATCTGATGCTCTGTACATGCCTTCACCCTCTCAATCAATATCCTCCCATATAATTTACCAGGAATACTCAACAAACTTATACCTCTGTAATTTGAGCACTCACTCTTATCCCCTTTGCCTTTGTACAATGGCACTATGCACGCATTCCGCCAATCCTCAGGCACCTCACCATGAGTCATACATACATTAAATAACCTTACCAACCAGTCAACAATACAGTCACCCCCTTTTTTAATAAATTCCACTGCAATACCATCCAAACCTGCTGCCTTGCCAGCTTTCATCTTCCGCAAAGCTTTTACTACCTCTTCTCTGTTTACCAAATCATTTTCCCTAACCCTCTCACTTTGCACACCACCTCGACCAAAACACCCTATATCTGCCACTGTGTCATCAAACACATTCAACAAACCTTCAAAATACTCACTCCATCTCCTTCTCACATCACCACTACTTGTTATCACCTCCCCATTTGCGCCCTTCACTGAAGTTCCCATTTGCTCCCTTGTCTTACGCACTTTATTTACTTCCTTCCAGAACATCTTTTTATTCTCCCTAAAATTTAATGATACTCTCTCACCCCAACTTTCATTTGCCCTTTTTTTCACCTCTTGCACCTTTCTCTTGACCTCCTGTCTCTTTCTTTTATACATCTATATATATATATATATATATATATATATATATATATATATATATATATATATGTATATATATATATATATATATATATATTTTTTTTTTTTTTTTTTTTATACTTTGTCGCTGTCTCCCGCGTTTGCGAGGTAGCGCAAGGAAACAGACGAAAGAAATGGCCCAACCCCCCCCCCATACACATGTACATACCGTCCACACACGCAAATATACATACCTACACAGCTTTCCATGGTTTACCCCAGACGCTTCACATGCCTTGATTCAATCCACTGACAGCACGTCAACCCCTGTATACCACATCGCTCCAATTCACTCTATTCCTTGCCCTCCTTTCACCCTCCTGCATGTTCAGGCCCCGATCACACAAAATCTTTTTCACTCCATCTTTCCACCTCCAATTTGGTCTCCCTCTTCTCCTCGTTCCCTCCACCTCCGACACATATATCCTCTTGGTCAATCTTTCCTCACTCATTCTCTCCATGTGCCCAAACCATTTCAAAACACCCTCTTCTGCTCTCTCAACCACGCTCTTTTTATTTCCACACATCTCTCTTACCCTTACGTTACTTACTCGATCAAACCACCTCACACCACACATTGTCCTCAAACATCTCATTTCCAGCACATCCATCCTCCTGCGCACATCTCTATCCATAGCCCACGCCTCGCAACCATACAACATTGTTGGAACCACTATTCCTTCAAACATACCCATTTTTGCTTTCCGAGATAATGTTCTCGACTTCCAAACATTTTTCAAGGCTCCCAAAATTTTCGCCCCCTCCCCCACCCTATGATCCACTTCCGCTTCCATGGTTCCATCCGCTGACAGATCCACTCCCAGATATCTAAAACACTTCACTTCCTCCAGTTTTTCTCCATTCAAACTCACCTCCCAATTGACTTGACCCTCACCCCTACTGTACCTAATAACCTTGCTCTTATTCACATTTACTCTTAACTTTCTTCTTCCACACACTTTACCAAACTCAGTCACCAGCTTCTGCAGTTTCTCACATGAATCAGCCACCAGCGCTGTATCATCAGCGAACAACAACTGACTCACTTCCCAAGCTCTCTCATCCCCAACACACTTCATACTTGCCCCTCTTTCCAGGACTCTTGCATTTACCTCCCTAACAACCCCATCCATAAACAAATTAAACAACCATGGAGACATCACACACCCCTGCCGCAAACCTACATTCACTGAGAACCAATCACTTTCCTCTCTTCCTACACGTACACATGCCTTACATCCTCGATAAAAACTTTTCACTGCTTCTAACAACTTGCCTCCCACACCATATATTCTTAGTACCTTCCACAGAGCATCTCTATCAACTCTATCATATGCCTTCTCCAGATCCATAAATGCTACATACAAATCCATTTGCTTTTCTAAGTATTTCTCACATACATTCTTCAAAGCAAACACCTGATCCACACATCCTCTACCACTTCTGAAACCGCACTGCTCTTCCCCAATCTGATGCTCTGTACATGCCTTCACCCTCTCAATCAATACCCTCCCATATAATTTACCAGGAATACTCAACAAACTTATACCTCTGTAATTTGAGCACTCACTCTTATCCCCTTTGCCTTTGTACAATGGCACTATGCACGCATTCCGCCAATCCTCAGGCACCTCACCATGAGTCATACATACATTAAATAACCTTACCAACCAGTCAACAATACAGTCACCCCCTTTTTTAATAAATTCCACTGCAATACCATCCAAACCTGCTGCCTTGCCGGCTTTCATCTTCCGCAAAGCTTTTACTACCTCTTCTCTGTTTACCAAATCATTTTCCCTAACCCTCTCACTTTGCACACCACCTCGACCAAAACACCCTATATCTGCCACTCTGTCATCAGACACATTCAACAAACCTTCAAAATACTCATTCCATCTCCTTCTCACATCACCGCTACTTGTTATCACCTCCCCATTTGCGCCCTTCACTGAAGTTCCCATTTGCTCCCTTGTCTTACGCACCCTATTTACCTCCTTCCAGAACATCTTTTTATTCTCCCTAAAATTTACTGATAGTCTCTCACCCCAACTCTCATTTGCCCTTTTTTTCACCTCTTGCACCTTTCTCTTGACCTCCTGTCTCTTTCTTTTATACTTCTCCCACTCAATTGCATTTTTCCCTGCAAAAATCGTCCAAATGCCTCTCTCTTCTCTTTCACTAATACTCTTACTTCTTCATCCCACCACTCACTACCCTTTCTAAACAGCCCACCTCCCACTCTTCTCATGCCACAAGCATCTTTTGCGCAATCCATCACTGATTCCCTAAATACATCCCATTCCTCCCCCACTCCCCTTACTTCCATTGTTCTCACCTTTTTCCATTCTGTACACAGTCTCTCCTGGTACTTCCCCACACAGGTCTCCTTCCCAAGCTCACTCACTCTCACCACCTTCTTCACCCCAACATTCACTCCTCTTTTCTGAAAACCCATACTAATCTTCACCTTAGCCTCCACAAGATAATGATCAGACATCCCTCCAGTTGCACCTCTCAGCACATTAACATCCAAAAGTCTCTCTTTCGCACGCCTGTCAATTAACACGTAATCCAATAACGCTCTCTGGCCATCTCTCCTACTTACATAAGTATACTTATGTATATCTCGCTTTTTAAACCAGGTATTCCCAATCATCAGTCCTTTTTCAGCACATAAATCTACAAGCTCTTCACCATTTCCATTTACAACACTGAACACCCCATGCATACCAATTATTCCCTCAACTGCCACATTACTCACCTTTGCATTCAAATCACCCATCACTATAACCCGGTCTCGTGCATCAAAACCGCTAACACACTCATTCAGCTGCTCCCAAAACACTTGCCTCTCATGATCTTTCTTCTCATGCCCAGGTGCATATGCACCAATAATCACCCACCTCTCTCCATCAACTTTCAATTTTACCCATATTAATCGAGAATTTACTTTCTTACATTCTATCACATACTCCCACAACTCCTGTTTCAGGAGTATTGCTACTCCTTCCCTTGCTCTTGTCCTCTCACTAACCCCTGACTTCACTCCCCAGACATTTCCAAACCACTCTTCCCCTTTACCCTTGAGCTTCGTTTCACTCAGAGCCAAAACATCCAGGTTCCTTTCCTCAAACATACTACCAATCTCTCCTTTTTTCACATCTTGGTTACATCCACACACATTTAGGCACCCCACTCTGAGCCTTCGAGGAGGATGATCACTCCACGCGTGACTCCTTCTTCTGTTTCCCATTTTAGAAAGTTATATATATATATATATATATATATATATATATATATATATATATATATATATATATATATATATATATATATATATATATATACATATATATATATATATATATATATATATATATATATATATATATATATATATATATATATATATATATATATATATATATATATATATATGTATATATGTATATAAATATATATATATTTTTTTTTTTTTACTATTCGCCATTTTTCGCGTTTGCGAGGTAGCGTTAAGAACAGAGGACTGGTCCTTAGAATGAAAATACTCACCTGGCCCCCTTCTCTGTTCCTTCTTTTGGAAAATTAAAAAAAAAAAAAAAAACGAGAGGGGAGGATATCCTGCCACCCGCTCCCTCCCCTTTTAGTCGCCTTCTACGACACGCAGGGAATACGTGGGAAGTATTCTTTCTCCCCTATCCCCAGGGATATATATATATATATATATATATATATATATATATATATATATATATATATATATATATATATATATATATATATATATACATACATACACATACACACATATATATATATATATATATATATATATATATATATATATATATATATATATATATATATATATTTTTTTTTTTTTTGCTTTGTCGCTGTCTCCCGCGTTTGCGAGGTAGCGCAAGGAAACAGACGAAAGAAATGGCCCAACCCACCCCCATACACATGTATATACATACGTCCACACACGCAAATATACATACCTACACAGCTTTTCATGGTTTACCCCAGACGCTTCACATGCCTTGATTCAATCCACTGACAGCACATCAACCCCTGTATACCACATCGCTCCAATTCACTCTATTCCTTGCCCTCCTTTCACCCTCCTGCATGTTCAGGCCCCGATCACACAAAATCTTTTTCACTCCATCTTTCCACCTCCAATTTGGTCTCCCTCTTCTCCTCGTTCCCTCCATTTCCGACACATATATCCTCTTGGTCAATCTTTCCTCACTCATTCTCTCCATGTGCCCAAACTATTTCAAAACACCCTCTTCTGCCCCTTCAACCACGCTCTTTTTATTTCCACACATCTCTCTTACCCTTACGTTACTTACTCGATCAAACCACCTCACACCACACATTATCCTCAAACATCTCATTTCCAGCACATCCATCCTCCTGCGCACAACTCTATCCATAGCCCACGCCTCGCAACCATACAACATTGTTGGAACCACTAATCCCTCAAACATACCCATTTTTGCTTTCCGGGATAATGTTCTCGACTTCCACACATTTTTCAAGGCTCCCAAAATTTTCGCCCCCTCCCCCACCCTATGATCCACTTCCGCTTCCATGGTTCCATCCGCTGACAGATCCACTCCCAGATATCTAAAGTAAGGGGAGTGGGGGAGGAATGGGATGTATTTAGGGAATCAGTGATGGATTGCGCAAAAGATGCTTGTGGCATGAGAAGAGTGGGAAGTGGGCTGTTTAGAAAGGGTAGTGAGTGGTGGGATGAAGAAGTAAGAGTATTAGTGAAAGAGAAGAGAGAGGCATTTGGACGATTTTTGCAGGGAAAAAATGCAATTGAGTGGGAGAAGTATAAAAGAAAGAGACAGGAGGTCAAGAGAAAGGTGCAGGAGGTGAAAAAAAGGGCAAATGAGAGTTGGGGTGAGAGACTATCATTAAATTTTAGGGAGAATAAAAAGATGTTCTGGAAGGAGGTAAATAGGGTGCGTAAGACAAGGGAGCAAATGGGAACTTCAGTGAAGGGCGTAAATGGGGAGGTGATAACAAGTAGTGGTGATGTGAGAAGGAGATGGAATGAGTATTTTGAAGGTTTGTTGAATGTGTCTGATGACAGAGTGGCAGATATAGGGTGTTTGGGTCGAGGTGGTGTGCAAAGTGAGAGGGTTAGGGAAAATGATTTGGTAAACAGAGAAGAGGTAGTAAAAGCTTTGCGGAAGATGAAAGCCGGCAAGGCAGCAGGTTTGGATGGTATTGCTGTGGAATTTATTAAAAAAGGGGGTGACTGTATTGTTGACTGGTTGGTAAGGTTATTTAATGTATGTATGACTCATGGTGAGGTGCCTGAGGATTGGCGGAATGCGTGCATAGCGCCATTGTACAAAGGCAAAGGGGATAAGAGTGAGTGCTCAAATTACAGAGGTATAAGTTTGTTGAGTATTCCTGGTAAATTATATGGGAGGGTATTGATTGAGAGGGTGAAGGCATGTACAGAGCATCAGATTGGGGAAGAGCAGTGTGGTTTCAGAAGTGGTAGAGGATGTGTGGATCAGGTGTTTGCTTTGAAGAATGTATGTGAGAAATACTTAGAAAAGCAAATGGATTTGTATGTAGCATTTATGGATCTGGAGAAGGCATATGATAGAGTTGATAGAGATGCTCTGTGGAAGGTATTAAGAATATATGGTGTGGGAGGCAAGTTGTTAGAAGCAGTGAAAAGTTTTTATCGAGGATGTAAGGCATGTGTACGTGTAGGAAGAGAGGAAAGTGATTGGTTCTCAGTGAATGTAGGTTTGCGGCAGGTGTGTGTGATGTCTCCATGGTTGTTTAATTTGTTTATGGATGGGGTTGTTAGGGAGGTAAATGCAAGAGTCTTGGAAAGAGGGGCAAGTATGAAGTCTGTTGGGGATGAGAGAGCTTGGGAAGTGAGTCAGTTGTTGTTCGCTGATGATACAGCGCTGGTGGCGGATTCAGGTGAGAAACTGCAGAAGCTGGTGACGGAGTTTGGTAAAGTGTGTGGAAGAAGAAAGTTAAGAGTAAATGTGAATAAGAGCAAGGTTATTAGGTACAGTAGGGTTGAGGGTCAAGTCAATTGGGAGGTGAGTTTGAATGGTGAAAAACTGGAGGAAGTGAAGTGTTTTAGATATATATATATATATATATATATACATATATATATATATATATATATATATATATATATATATATATATATATATATATATATATATATATTTCTCACCTTTTTCCATTCTGTACTCAGTCTCTCCTGGTACTTCCTCACACAGGTCTCCTTCCCTAGCTCACTTACTCTCACCACCCTCTTCACCCCCAACATTCACTCTTCTTTTCTGAAAACCCATACAAATCTTCACCTTAGCCTCCACAAGATAATGATCAGACATCCCTCCAGTTGCACCTCTCAGCACATTAACATCCAAAAGTCTCTCTTTCGCACGCCTGTCAATTAACACGTAATCCAATAACGCTCTCTGGCCATCTCTCCTACTTACATAAGTATACTTATGTATATCTCGCTTTTTAAACCAGGTATTCCCAATCATCAGTCCTTTTTCAGCACATAAATCTACAAGCTCTTCACCATTTCCATTTACAACACTGAACACCCCATGTATACCAATTATTCCCTCAACTGCCACATTACTCACCTTTGCATTCAAATCACCCATCACTATAACCCGGTCTCGTGCATCAAAACCACTAACACACTCATTCAGCTGCTCCCAAAACACTTGCCTCTCTTGATCTTTCTTCTCATGCCCAGGTGCATATGCACCAATAATCACCCACCTCTCTCCATCAACTTTCAGTTTTACTCATATTAATCGAGAATTTACTTTCTTACACTCTATCACATACTCCCACGACTCCTGTTTCAGGAGTATTGCTACTCCTTCCCTTGCTCTTGTCCTCTCAATAACCCCTGACTTTACTCCCCAGACATTCCCAAACCACTCTTCCCCTTTACCCTTGAGCTTCGTTTCACTCAGAGCCAAAACATCCAGGTTCCTTTCCTCAAACATACTACCTATCTCTCCTTTTTTCACATCTTGGTTACACCCACATACATTCAGGCACCCCACTCTGAGCCTTCGAGGAGGATGAGCACTCCCCGCGTGACTCCTTCTTCTGTTTCCCATTTTAGAAAGTTAATACAAGGAGGGGAGGATTTCTGGCCCCCCGATCCCGTCCCCTCTAGCCGCCTTCTACGACACGCGAGGAATACGTGGGAAGTATTCTTTCACCCCTATCCCCAGGGATAATATACACATATATATACATATACACATACACACACATACACATACATACGCACATATACACACACACACACATACATATATATACATATGAAAAAATGTAAGAAACAATTTAGAAAACTGAAACTTCTAGCTTGAAATGAATGAAAAAAAATGAATGTCACATAATAGTTCAACCTCTGGCTATGGAAAAAAGGAAATGTATAATTTATTTACACAAACGTCAATAGCAGTTCTCATCAATTTAACCACTGTATCAATAAGCTTCAATGTCTAAGCTACATTTTTCTCCAATTTCACTATTTTCCTTCACATTTTCAATTGTGTCTGAAGGTTCTACTTCAAGAGTGATTGTTTTTCCAGTAAGGGTCTTCACATCTTGGTTACATCCACACATATTTAGGCACCCCACTCTGAGCCTTCGACGAGGATGCTTCTATTATCAACTAAGTTCTGTCGAGTCGGCAGTGGTCACGTGTGTTTCTTGCTGCTGCTGCTGCTGCTGCTCCATATCATGCACAAGAAGTGTAAGAAAACGACCCCAAGAGACTCAGATGTTGGTTCCCGTTCTCTGAGGTGTTTAGCAACAGCTCCCAAGCGTTGTTCCGGCTAGCCGCCCAAGCCCTGGTATTCTTGTTACTAAATGCGTCTAGAATTCTGCAAACTCTTTGGGAAACATCTCCAGCGAAGCAGTCCGGAAGGTGCTCCTGCTTTCCTCATATATATATATATATATATATATATATATATATATATATATATATATATATATATATATATATATATATATATATATATATATATATATATATATTTTTTTTTTTTTTTTTTATACTTTGTCGCTGTCTCCCGCGTTTGCGAGGTAGCGCAAGGAAACAGACGAAAGAAATGGCCCAACCCTCCCCATACACATGTACATACACACGTCCACACACGCAAATATACATACCTACACAGCTTTCCATGGTTTACCCCGGACGCTTCACATGCCTTGATTCAATCCACTGACAGCACGTCAACCCCTGTATACCACATCGCTCCAATTCACTCTATTCCTTGCCCTCCTTTCACCCTCCTGCATGTTCAGGCCCCGATCACACAAAATCCTTTTCACTCCATCTTCCCACCTCCAATTTGGTCTCCCTCTTCTCCTCGTTCCCTCCACCTCCGACACATATATCCTCTTGGTCAATCTTTCCTCACTCATTCTCTCCATGTGCCCAAACCATTTCAAAACACCCTCTTCTGCTCTCTCAACCACGCCTTTTTATTTTCCACACATCTCTCTTACCCTTAAAGTTCTTCTCGATCAAACCACCTCACCCACACATTGTCCTCAAACACTCAAATTTTCCCGCACATCCATCCTCCCGGGGCCCCAACTCTATCCATAGCCCCCGCCCCGCAAAAACCATCAACATTGTTGAAATACATTCCCTTTAAACATACCCCCTTTTGCTTTCCGGGATAATGTTTTTTCGACTTTTTTCCCCACATTTTCAAGGCTCCCAAAATTTTTTCCCCCTCCCCCCCCCCCCCCCCCCCCCCCCCCCCCCCCCCCCCCCCCCCCCCCCCCCCCCCCCCCCCCCCCCCCCCCCCCCCCCCCCCCCCCCCCCCCCCCCCCCCCCCCCCCCCCCCCCCCCCCCCCCCCCCCCCCCCCCCCCCCCCCCCCCCCGTCCCCGGGGCGCCGGGTTTGCCCTTCGTTTTCCCTTTTGCGTCCCTTCGCGCGTTCGCGTTTCGGGGGTTTTCTTCGTCGTTTTTTCGTTCGTCGTTCGCCGGTCGCGTTCCCTTCCCCTCGGGCGGGCTCGCCCCCGGTTTTCCCTTTTGCGTTTCCCCTCGGCGTCGGTTTTCGCGGCCGTCGGTCCCTCCCCCTCGTCGGTCGGTTTTCGTTTCGTTCGCGCCGTTCATTTCCTTTGTTTCCGTCCGGGTTCGGGCGTCGTCCTTCGTCGTTCGGCCGCCGGCGTTCCCCGGGTTTTCTCCCGCTCGCCTTTGTCGTTCCGGGTCGGTTCGTTCGTTCCGCTTCGTCTTCCGTCGCGCACGGGGTTCGTTCTCGTCGCGTTCGCGTCGTCGTCGTCGTCGTTCGTCCCTTTGTTCGGGTCTCGGCGGGCCGTTCGCGTCGCGTTTCCCCCGCCCCGTTTCGCCCCTCGTTCGTTTTGTTCGGTTCCCCCCGTCGTCCCTTCGCCGTTTCTCCCCTCGGGCCCCGCGGCGTTCGCGTTTTTTCGTTCGTTTCGGGTCGTCCCTTTTGTTCGTTCGGCGTTCGCTTCTCCCGCCCCGTTCGCGTCCGTCGTTCGTTTCGCGCGCGTTCCCGGTCGTCGGTTCCGTTTGGCGTTTTCTTCGTCGGGGGGGGGGGGGGGCGTTTGTTCGTCTCGGTCGCGCGTTTCGTTTCGTCGTCCGTTTCGGCTCGCTCGTCGTCGCGTCGTTCCCTTTTCTCGTTCGGGGGGTTCGGCTCGCGTTCGTTTGCTCGGGGCTGGTCTCCTCCCGGTCCGCTTCCGGTCCCGTCGCCGTCGGTTCCCGGCCGGGGTTCGCGGCCCTTCGTCGTTCGGGGTTTTCGTCGGGGTCGGGTTTTCCCGGGCGCTCCGTCGGTTTCTCTTTTGCGTTCGCGGGGTCGGCGTCGGCTCGTCGGTCGTCGGGCCCTTTCGTTTTTCCTCGGGTTTGTCGTCGCGTCGCCGTTCCTCGTTCGCGCGTTCCGGGGGGGGCCTCGCGCGTCCGTCCGTTTTTTCTCGCGTTCGGGGTTCTCGTTCGGGCGTCCGGGGCGTTTTCCCTCGTCCGCGTTCGCGTTTCGGGTTTGGTCGGTGCCGGTCGTTCGTCTCGGGGTCGCGGCGTTCGTTTGCGGTCGTCGTTTTTCGGTTTCGTCGTTCCGGTTTGCGTTCCGCGCGCCCGTTCGTTTCCCTCGTCGCGCTCGTCCGTTCGCCTGGTTCGTTTGTTCGTTTTGCGTTCTTCGATTTCGTCGTTCGGCGCCGTTCGTCCCGTTTGGGTCGCTCGTCCCTCGCGGGGTGTTCGGGGTCGCCGGTCGTCGTCGTCCGCGTTCGGCCCGCGTCTCGGGCCCTCTCGGGGCCCGGTCTTTTCGTTTGTTTCCCGCCGTTCGTTTTCGTCCCCGGGCGTTCGTCGTCGTCGTCTCGTTCGTCGGTTCGCCGTCTCGGTTCGGCGTTCGGTTCTCGGGTTTCCCTCGTCGTTTGCGTTTTCGTCGGTTCGTCGCTTTGGCGCGTCGTTCGCGGCCGATCGTCGTTCGTTCGCGGTCGTCGCGTCGTTCGTCGTCGTCGTTCGTTTTCCGCCCTTCGTTCGGTTTTTGCCCCTCCGTTTCGTCGTTCGCGTCGCGTCGCGTCGTCGCGTTTCGTTCGCTCGCCCGTTCGGTTCGCGGGTTTCGTCGCGGTTCCTCGGGGTTTGCGTTTCGGGCGTTCTTCGCGTCGCTCGGTTTCCCGGGTTTTCGCCGCTCCGTTCGGGTTCGCGCGTCGGGTTTGTTTCGTCCGTCGGGCGCGGGGTCTCGGTTCGCGTTTCGTTCGTCTCCCGGTCGTTCTCGCGTCTACCTTTCTTCCGGGTTGTTTCGTTCGCTTCTTCCGGGTCCGTTCGTTTCGTTCCGCCGGCTTTTTCGTCGTCGGGTGCGTTCGCCATCGCGTCGTTCGCCGTCTTTTCTTCGTCGCGCCGTTTCGTCCGGGCCCTTCCGTCGTCGGCGTCGCCCTCGGTCGGCCGTTTTCGTCGGGTCGCGTCCGGCGCGGCCCCGCGTTCGGGCTCGTCGCTCGCGCGTCGCGTTTCCCTCGTTCGTCTCCTCGTGTTCGTCGTCGGCGCGTTTTGTTCCTCGTCGTTTTTTCGCCGTCTTTCGCGTCTCGCCCTTCCCTCCGGGTTTGGGTTCGGCGTTTCGCGTTCGTCGCGCGGGTCGGTCGCGGTTCGTTCGGGTCCGGCCGTCCGTTCGTTCTTCGGTCGTCGTCGTCGCGGTTCGGTCGTCGGTTTGGCGTCGTTCGTTCCGTTCGTCTTTGTCGCGGGGGGGGGCCCTTTTGCCCGGGGTCCCGGGGTTTCCCCGCCGGCGCGTCGCGTTCCCTCGTCGTCGTCCTTTGTTTTCGGCGTTCGTTTTTTTTCCGTTCGTCCGCGGTCGGTCGTTCCGGTTCGCGGCCCCGTTCGTCGCGGTCGTCGGTCGTTCGGCGCGCCGTTCCCGGGGTCCGTTCGCGTCCCTTCGGCGTCGGGCGGGTCGTTCGTCGTCGCAAGGTCGGTCGCGTTCGCGGCGTTCGGTCGGCGTCGTCGTCGCCGTCGCGCTCGTCGGCGTCCCCGGTCGGGGGCGTCCCGCCGGTCCCGTCTTCGTCCGCCCTTTTCGTCGTCCGGGCGTTTTCGTTTGGGTCGCGTTTCCCTTCGCGGGTCGCGCGGTCCGCGTTTCGTCCCGGGTTTGGGGCGTTTGCGTCCCCCGGTTTCGCCGTTCGTCGGGTCCTCGTTTCGCGGGGGCCCCTTTTCGTTTCGTCCGGCGCCCGTCGCGTTCGTCGCGCGCTCGTTCCCTTCTTTCGTTCGTTCGTCTTTGTTTTCCCCGGCGTCGTTGTTCGGCGCGCCCGCTTTCGGGGCGCCGTTTCCCCCCCGGCCCCCGTTGCGTCGCGCGGGGTCGCGGGTTCGTTCGGGCGGGCGTCCTCGTTCGTTTCGCGTCGCGTTTCGTCGGGTCCGTTCGGGCGCGTTCGTCCTCCGGGGGTTCGTCGCGTTCCCCGCGTTTGTCGTCGGGGTTCGTCTCGTTCGGTTCCGTTCGTCGGGTTTGTTCCCTCGCGTTCCCTTTTTTTTTTTTTTTTTTTTTTTTTTTTTTTTTTTTTTTTTTTTTTTTTTTTTTTTTTTTTTTTTTTTTTTTTTTTTTTTTTTTTTTTTTTTTTTTTTTTTTTTTTTTTTTTTTTTTTTTTTTTTTTTTTTTTTTTTTTTTTTTTTTTTTTTTTTTTTTTTTTTTTTTTTTTTTTTTTTTTTTTTTTTTTTTTTTTTTTTTTTTTTTTTTTTTTTTTTTTTTTTTTTTTTTTTTTTTTTTTTTTTTTTTTTTTTTTTTTTTTTTTTTTTTTTTTTTTTTTTTTTTTTTTTTTTTTTTTTTTTTTTTTTTTTTTTTTTTTTTTTTTTAAAAAAAAAAAAAAAAAAAAAAAAAAAAAAAAAAAAAAAAAAAAAAAAAAAAAAAAAAAAAAAAAAAAAAAAAAAAAAATCGGGGCCTTCCCCACCCTATGTCCCCCTTTCCCCCCCTTCCATTGTTCCATCCCTGACAGATCCACTCCCAATATCTAAAAAACTTCACTTCCTTCCCCAGTTTTTTTTTCCATTCAAATCACCTCCAATTGACTGACCCTCAACCCTACTGTACCCCAATAACCTTGCTCTTATTCACATTTACTCTTAACTTTCTTCTTCCACACACTTTACCAAACTCCGTCACCAGCTTCTGCAGTTTCTCACATGAATCCGCCACCAGCGCTGTATCATCAGCGAACAACAACTGACTCACTTCCCAAGCTCTCTCATCCCCAACAGACTTCATACTTGCCCCTCTTTCCAAGACTCTTGCACTTACCTCCCTAACAACCCCATCCATAAACAAATTAAACAACCATGGAGACATCACACACCCCTGCCGCAAACCTACATTCACTGAGAACCAATCACTTTCCTCTCTTCCTACACGTACACATGCCTTACATCCTCGATAAAAACTTTTCACTGCTTCTAACAACTTGCCTCCCACACCATATATTCTTAATACCTTCCACAGAGCATCTCTATCAACTCTATCATATGCCTTCTCCAGATCCATAAATGCTACATACAAATCCATTTGCTTTTCTAAGTATTTCTCACATACATTCTTCAAAGCAAACACCTGATCCACACATCCTCTACCACTTCTGAAACCACACTGCTCTTCCCCAATCTGATGCTCTGTACATGCCTTCACCCTCTCAATCAATACCCTCCCATATAATTTACCAGGAATACTCAACAAACTTATACCTCTGTAATTTGAGCACTCACTCTTATCCCCTTTGCCTTTGTACAATGGCACTATGCACGCATTCCGCCAATCCTCAGGCACCTCACCATGAGTCATACATACATTAAATAACCTTACCAACCAGTCAACAATACAGTCACCCCCTTTTTTAATAAATTCCACTGCAATACCATCCAAACCTGCTGCCTTGCCGGCTTTCATCTTCCGCAAAGCTTTTACTACCTCTTCTCTGTTTACCAAATCATTTTCCCTAACCCTCTCACTTTGCACACCACCTCGACCAAAACACCCTATATCTGCCACTCTGTCATCAGACACATTCAACAAACCTTCAAAATACTCATTCCATCTCCTTCTCACATCACCACTACTTGTTATCACCTCCCCATTTGCGCCCTTCACTGAAGTTCCCATTTGCTCCCTTGTCTTACGCACCCTATTTACCTCCTTCCAGAACATCTTTTTATTCTCCCTAAAATTTACTGATAGTCTCTCACCCCAACTCTCATTTGCCCTTTTTTTCACCTCTTGCACCTTTCTCTTGACCTCCTGTCTCTTTCTTTTATTCTTCTCCCACTCAATTGCATTTTTTCCCTGCAAAAATCGTCCAAATGCCTCTCTCTTCTCTTTCACTAATACTCTTTCTTCTTCATCCCACCACTCACTACCCTTTCTAAACAGCCCAACTCCCACTCTTCTCATGCCACAAGCATCTTTGGCGCAATCCATCACTGATTCCCTAAATACATCCCATTCCTCCCCCACTCCCCTTACTTCCATTGTTCTCACCTTTTTCCATTCTGTACACAGTCTCTCCTGATACTTCTTCACACAGGTCTCCTTCCCAAGCTCACTTACTCTCACCACCTTCTCCACCCCAACATTCACTCTTCTTTTCTGAAAACCCATACTAATCTTCACCTTAGCCTCCACAAGATAATGATCAGACATCCCTCCAGTTGCACCTCTCAGCACATTGACATCCAGAAGTCTCTCTTTCGCACGCCTGTCAATTAACACGTAATCCAATAACGCTCTCTGGCCATCTCTCCTACTTACATAAGTATACTTATGTATATCTCGCTTTTTAAACCAGGTATTCCCAATCATCAGTCCTTTTTCAGCACATAAATCTACAAGCTCTTCACCATTTCCATTTACAACACTGAACACCCCATGCATACCAATTATTCCCTCAACTGCCACATTACTCACCTTTGCATTCAAATCACCCATCACTATAACCCGGTCTCGTGCATCAAAACCGCTAACACACTCATTTAGCTGCTCCCAAAACACTTGCCTCTCATGATCTTTCTTCTCATGCCCAGGTGCATATGCACCAATAATCACCCACCTCTCTCCATCAACTTTCAATTTTACCCATATTAATCGAGAATTTACTTTTTTACATTCTATCACATACTCCCACAACTCCTGTTTTAGGAGTATTGCTACTCCTTCCCTTGCTCTTGTCTTCTCACTAACCCCTGACTTTACTCCCCAGACATTTCCAAACCACTCTTCCCCTTTACCCTTGAGCTTCGTTTCACTCAGAGCCAAAACATCCAGGTTCCTTTCCTCAAACATACTACCTATCTCTCCTTTTTTCACATCTTGGTTACATCCACACACATTTAGGCACCCCACTCTGAGCCTACGAGGAGGATGAGCACTCCCCGCGTGACTCCTTCTTCTGTTTCCCATTTTAGAAAGTTAATACAAGGAGGGGAGGATTTCCGGCCCCCCGCTCCCGTCCCCTCTAGTAGCTTTCTACGACACGCGAGGAATACGTGGGAAGTATTCTTTCACCCCTATCCCCAGGGATAATATACATATATACACACACACACACACACACACACACACACACACACACACACACACACACACAAACACACACACATACATATATATACATATGAAAAATGTAAGAAACAATTTAGAAAACAAACTTTTAGCTTGAAATGAATGAAAAAATGAACGTCACATAATGGTTCAACCTCTGGTTATGGAAAAGGAAATGTACAATTTATTCACACAAACGTCAATAGCAGTTCTCATAAATTTCACCACTGAATCAATAAGCTTCAATGTCTAAGCTACATTTTTCTCCAACTTCACTATTTTCTTGTCAAAACACCATGCATGAAAACTATCATTCCAGTAACACAACTATAAACATTTACTTCCCCTTTAAAAAGTTCTGGGGAAGACTGTCTCGATACACTGCGGCGAGGCGACGCGACGCTGACACAATCACTGTCACAATATCACTTCTGCCTCCTTCCAAGCGTTGTTTCAGGGAATAATTCCGGGTTGCTGAAGTGCCGCATAGGCTGGCACGATAGCCCGGGCCACATCGAAGACGTTATGAGCCCGGCCGTTGTCCACAGATTCGAACGCAGCGTCGAGTCTCCTGGGATCTCTCATACCCTCGTCGAGCGCGCGGTACACCCGCGTGTAGTTGTCATTGTCCCTGAGGTTGTAGACGCCACCGTAGCTCTAGCGTAAACGCTCCTTGTCTCCTCGTCCAGGTTATGCAGCGTCCTCAGTATGACTTGTTATCCAAATGTATAGCAGTATAATACTTTGGCCTCCATTTGGCTGCCTCTTGTGACGAACGCTTGTGTGTGTGTGTGATCTTCATGCCGTCGACAACGGAATGTTTACACTCCCTGAATGTCTCGGTTCGTTGAAGACTCGAACCCTTCCTCTTTCGGGAACCCTGGCCAGTTCGTTGGAGACTCGAACCCCTCCCTCCCTATATATATATATATATATATATATATATATATATATATATATATATATATATATATATATCCCTGGGGATAGGGGATTAAGAGTACTTCCCACGTATTCCCTGCGTGTCGTAGAAGGCGACTAAAAGGGGAGGGAGCGGGGGGCTGGAAATCCTCCCCTCTCGGTTTTTTTTTAATTTTCCAAAAGAAGGAACAGAGAATTGGGCCAGGTGAGGGTATTCCCTCAAAGGCCCAGTCCTCTGTTCTTAACGCTACCTCGCTAATGCGGGAAATGGCGAATAGTTTGAAAGAAAGAAAGAAAAAAAAATATATATATATATATATATATATATATATATATATATATATATATATATATATATATATATATATATATATATATATATATTCTATCCTTGGGGATAGGGGGGAACAATACTTCCCATGCATTCCTCACGTGCCGTAGAAGGCGACTGAAGGGGACGGGAGAGGGGGTGCTAGAAACCCTCCACTCCTTGTATTCTAACTTTCTAAAAGGGGAAACAGAAGAAGGAGTCTTGCAGGGAGTGCTCATCCTCCTCGAAGGCTCAGATTGGGGTGTCTAAATGTGTGTGGATGTAACGAAGATGAGTAAAAAAGGAGAAATAGGTAGTATGTTTGAGGAAAGGAACCTTGATGTTTTGGCTCTCAGTGAAACGAAGCTCAAGGGTAAAGGGGAAGAGTGTTTGGGAATGTCTTGGGAATAAAGTTAGGGGTTAGTGAGAGGACAATAGCAAGGGAAGGAGTAACAGTGCTCCTGCAACAGGAGTGTTGGGAGTATGTGATGGAGTGTAAGAAAGTAAACACGAAATTTATATGGGTAAAACTGAAAGTTGATGGAGAGAGATGGGTGATTATTGGTGCATATGCACCTGGGCATGAGAAGAAAGATCATAAGAGGCAAGTGTTTTGGGGAGCAGCTGAATGAGTGTCTTAGTGGTTTTGATGCACGAGATCGGGTTATAGCGATGGGTGATTTGAATGGAAAGGTGAGTAATGTGGCAGTTGAGGGAATAATTAGTATACATGGGGTGTTCAGTGTTGTAAATGGAAATGGTGAAGAGCTTATAGATTTATGTGCTGAAAAAGGACTGGTTATTGGGAATACCTGGTTTAAAAAGAGAGATATACATAAGTATACGTATGTAGGTAGGAGAGATGGCCAGAGAGCGTTGTTGGATTACGTGCTGATTGATAGGCGCGCGAAAGAGAGACTTTTGGATGTTAATATGCTAAGAGGTGCAACTGGAGGGATGTCTGATTATTATCTTGTGGAGGCGAAGGTGAAGATTTGTAGAGGTTTTCAGAAAAGAAGAGAGAATGTTGGGGTTAAGAGAGTGGTGAGAGTAAGTGAGCTTGGGAAGGAGACTTGTGTGAGGAAGTACCATGAGAGACTGAGTACAGAATGGAAAAAGGTGAGAACAAAGGAGGTATGGGGAGTGGGGGAGGAATGGGATGTATTTAGTGACGCAGTGATGGCTTGCGCAAAAGATGCTTGTGGCATGAGAAGCGTGGGAGATGGGCAGATTAGAAAGGTTAGTGAGTGGTGGGATGAAGTAAGATTATTAGTGAAAGAGAAGAGAGAGGCATTTGGCCGATTTTTGCGGGGAAATAATGCAAATGAGTGGAAGATACATATAAAAAAAAGAGGCAGGAGGTCAGGAGAAAGGTGCAAGAGGTGAAAAAGACGGCAAATGAGAGTTGGGGTGAGAGAGTATCATTAAGTTTTAGGGAGAATAAAAAGATGCTTTGGAAGGAGGTATATAAAGTCCGTAAGACAATGGAACAAATGGGAACTTCAGTGAAGGGGGCTAATGGGGAGGTGATAACAAGTAGTGGTGATGTGAGAAGGAAATGGAATGAGTATTTTGAAGGTTTGTTGAATGTGTTTGATGATAGAGTGGCAGATACAGGGTGTTTTTGTCGAGGTGGTGTGCAAAGTGAGAGGGTTAGGGAAAATGATTTGGTAAAGAGATAAGAGGTAGTAAAAGCTCTGCGGAAGATGAAAGCCAGCAGGGCAGCGGGTTTGGATGGTATTGCAGTGGAAATTATTAAAAAAGGGGGTGACTGTATTGTTGACTGGTTGGTAAGGTTATTTAATGTATGTATGATTCATGGTGAGGTGCCTGAGGATTGGCGGAATGCTTGCATAGTACCATTGTACAAAGGCAAAGGGGATAAGAGTGAGTGCTCAAATTACAGAGGTATAAGTTTGTTGAGTATTCCTGGTAAAGTATATAGGAGGGTATTGATTGAGGGGGTGAAGGCATGTACAGAGCATCAGATTGGGGAAGAGCAGTGTTGTTTCAGAAGTGGTAGAGGATGTGTGGATCAGGTGTTTGCTTTGAAGAATGTATATGAGAAATACCTAGAAAAGCAAATGGATTTGTATGTAGCATTCATGGATCTGGAGAAGGCATATGATAAAGTTGATAAAGATTCTCTGTGGAAGGTATTACGAATATATGGTGTGGGAGGCAAGTTGTTAGAAGCAGTGAAAAGTTTTTATCGAGGATGTAAGGCATGTGTACATGTGGGAAGAGAGGAAAGTGATTGGTTCTCAGTATATGTAGGTTTGCGGCAGGGGTGTGTGATGTCTCCATCATTGTTTAATTTGTTTATGGATGGGGTTGTTAGGGAGGTGAATGCAACTGTTTTGGAAAGAGGGGCAAGTATGCAGTCTGTTGTGGATGAGAGCTTGGGAAGTGAGTCATTTGTTGTTCGCTGATGATACAGCGCTGGTGGCTGATTAATGTGAGAAACTGCAGAAGCTGGTGACTGAGTTTGGTAAAGTGTGTGAAAGAAGAAAGTTGAGAGTAAATGTGAATAAGAGCAAAGTTATTAGGTACAGTAGGGTTGAGGGTGAAGTCACTTTGGAGGTAAGTTTGAATGGAGAAAACCTGGAGTAAGTGAAGTGTTTTAGATATCTGGGAGTGGATTTGGCAGCGGATGGAACCATGGAAGCGGAAGTGAATCATAGGGTGGGGGAGGGAGCGAAAATTCTGCGTGCCTTGAAGAATGTGTGGAAGTCGAGAACATTATCTCGCAAAGCAAAACTGGCTATGTTTGAAGGAATAGTGGTTCCAACAATGTTGTATGGTTGCGAGGCGTGGGCTATGGATAGAGTCGTGCGCAGGAGGGTGGATGTGTTGGAAATGAGATGTTTGAGGACAATATGTGGTGTGAGGTGGTTTGATCGATTAAGTAATATACATATACATATACATATATGCACATGTACATAATTGATACTGTTTGCCTTTAGTCTTTCACATCGCCACTCCGCTACACATGAAGTGACAACCCCTTGCCCCCGCATGTGCGCGAGGTAGCACTAGGAAAAGACAGCAAAGCCCACATTCGTTCACAGCTCCCTTTCCACATCGTGGCCTCAGAAACCTTCCCATGGTTTACTCCAGACGCTTCACATGCCCTGGTTCAATCCATTGACAGTCCGTTGAACCTGGTATACCACATTGTTCAAATTCACTCTATTCCTTGCACGCCTTTCACCCTCCTGCTTGTTCAGGCCCGATCACTCAAAATGTTTTTCACTCCATCTTTCCACCTCCAATCTGGTCTCCCACTTTTCTTTGTCAATCTTTCCTCACTCATTCTCTCCATGTGACCAAACCATTTCAAATCATCCTCTTCTTCTCTCTCAACCACACTCTATTTGTTACCACACATCTCTCTTACCCCTTCATTACTTACTCGATGAAACCACCTCACACTGCATATTGTTCTCAAACATCTCATTTCCAGCGCATCTACCCTCCTCCACACAACTCTATCTATAGCCCAAGCCTAGCAACCATATAACATTGTTGCAACTACTGCTCCTTCAAACAGACCTTTTTTTGGTTTTCGAGATAATGTTTTCGGGTTCCACACATTTTTCAACGCTCCCAGAACTTTCGCTCTCTCTCCCACCCTATGATTCATTTCCACTTCCATGGTTCCATCCGCTGCCAAATCCACTCCCAGATATGTAAGACACTTCACTTCCTCCCGTTTTTCTCCATTCAAACTTACCTTCCAATTGACTTGTCCCACAACTCTACTGTACCTAATAACCTTGATCTTATTCACATTTACTCTCAGCTTTCTCTTTTCACACACATTACCAAACTTAATCACCAGCTTCTGCAGTTTCTCACCTGAATCAGCCACCAGCGTTGTATCATCAGCGAACAACAACTGACTCATTTCCCAAGTTTTCTTATCCACAACAGACTGCATATTTGCGCCTCTCTCCAAAACTCTTGCATTCACTTCCCTAAGAATTCCATCCATAAATAAATTAAACAACCATGAAGATATCACGCACCTTTGCCGCAAACGACATTCACTGAGAACCAATCACTTTTCTCTCTTCCTACTCGTACACATTCCTTACATCCTCGACACAAACTTTTCACTGCTTCTAACAATTTGCCTCCCACACCATGTATTCTTAATACCTTCCACAGAGCTTCTCTGTTGACTCTCTCATATGCCTTCTCCAGATCCATAACTCCTACAAACAAATCCATTTGCTTTCCTAAGTATTTCTCACATACATTCTTCAAAGCAAACATCTCATCCACACATTCTCTACCACTTCTGAAGCAACACTGCTCTTCCCCAATCTGATGCTCTGTGTATGCCTTCCCCTTCTCAATCAATACACTCCCATATGATTTCCCAGGAATACTCAACAAACTTATACCTCTGTAATTTGGGCACTCACCTTATCACCTTTTCCTTTATACAATGGCACTATGCAAGCATTTCGCCAATCTTCAGGCACCTCACCATGAGCCATACATACATCAAATAACCTTACCAACCAGTCAAGAAGACAGTTACCCACATTTTTAATAAATTCCACAGCAATACCATCCAAACCAGCTGCCTTACCGGCTCTCATCTTCCGTAAAGCTTTTACTACCTCCTCTCTGTTTCCATAATCCTCTCACTTTGCACACCACTTCTACCAAAACACGCTATATCTGCCACTCTATCATCAAACATATTCAACAAACCTTCAGAATACTCACTCCATCTCCTCACATCACCACCACTTGTTATCACCTCCCCATTAGCCCCCTTCACTGGTGCTCCCATTTGTTCCCTTGTCTTACGAACTTTATCTACATCCTTCCAAAACATCTTTTTGTTCTCCCTAGAATTTAATGATACCCTCTTACCCGAACTCTCATTTACCCTCTTTTTCACCACTTGCACCTTTTTCTTGACCTCCTGCCTATTTCTTTTTTACATATCCCAGTCATTTGCATTATTTCCCTGGAAAAGTCGTCAAATTGCCTCTTTTTCTCTTTCATTAATTATCTTCTTCATCTCACCACTCACTAACCTTTCTATTCTGCCCACCTCCCACGCTTCTCATGCCACAAGCATCTTTTGTGCAAGCCATCACTACTTCCCTGAATACATCCCATTCCTTCCCCACTCCCCTTACGTCTTTTGTTCTCATCTTTTTCAATTGTGTACTCAGTCTCTCTTGGTACTTCCTCACACAAGTGTACTTTCCAAGTTCACTCTCTTCATCCCAACATTCTCTTTTCTTTTTTGAAAACCTCTACAAATCTTCACCTTCGCCTCCACAAGATAATGATCTGACATCCGTCCAGTTGCACCTCTCAGCACATTAACATCCAAAAGTCTCTCTTTCTCGAGCCTCTTAATTAACACGTAATCTAATAACGTTGTCTGGCCATGTCTCCTATTTGCATAAGTATACGTACCTATATATGTCTCTTTTTAAACCAGGTATTCCCACTCACCAGTCCTTTTGCAGCTCGTAAATCTACAAGCTCTTCACCATTTCCTTTTACAACACAGAACACCCCATGTGCACCAATTGTTCCCTTATCTGCCACATTACTCACCTTTGCCTTCAAATCACCCAGTCACTATAACCCGGTCTCGTGCATCAAAACCACTAACACACTCACTCAGCTGCTCCCAAAACACTTGCTTTTCATGATCTTTGTTGTCATGGCCAGGTGCATATGCACCAATAATCTCCCATCTCTCTCCATCCACTTTCAGTTTTACCCATATCAATCTAAAGTTTACTTTCTTGCGCTCTAGCACATACTCCCACCACTCCTACTTCAGGAGTAGTGCTACTCTTTCCCTTGCTCTTGTCCTCTCACCAACCCCTGACTTTACACCCAAGACATTCCCAAACCACTTTCCACCTTTACCCTTAAGCTTCGTTTCACTCAGAGCCATAACATTCAGGTTCCTTTCCTGAAACATACTACTTATCTTTCCTTTTTCTCATCTTGGTTACATCCACACACATTTAGACACCCCAATCTGAGCCTTCGATGAGGATGAGCACTCCCCGCGTGATTCCTTATTTTGTTTCCCATTTTAGAAAGTTAAAATACAAGGAGGCGAGAATTTCTAACCTCCTGCTCCCGTCCCCTTTAGTCGCCTTGTACGACACGTGAGGAATGCGTGGGAAGTATTTTTTCTCCCCTATCCCCATGGATATATATATATATATATATATATATATATATATATATATATATATATATATATATATATATATATATATATTTTTTTTTTCTTTCATACTATTCGCCATTTCCCGTGTTAGCGAGGTAGCGTTAAGAACAGAGGACTGGGCCTTTGAGCGAATATCCTCATCTGGCCCCCTTCTCTGTTCCTTCTTTGAGAAAAAAAAAAAAAGAGGGGAGGATTTCCAGCCCCCCCCCCTCCCTTCCCTTT
>NC_092234.1:74772259-74785002 GCF_036320965.1 Panulirus ornatus
ATTCACTGAGAACCAATCACTTTCCTCTCTTCCTACACGTACACATGCCTTACATCCTCGATAAAAACTTTTCACTGCTTCTAACAACTTTCCTCCCACACCATATATTCTTAATACCTTCCACAGAGCATCTCTATCAACTCTACCATATGCCTTCTCCAGATCCATAAATGCTACATACAAATCCATTTGCTTTTCTAAGTATTTCTCACATACATTCTTCAAAGCAAACACCTGATCCACACATCCTCTACCACTTCTGAAACCACACTGCTCTTCCCCAATCTGATGCTCTGTACATGCCTTCACCCTCTCAATCAATATCCTCCCATATAATTTACCAGGAATACTCAACAAACTTATACCTCTGTAATTTGAGCACTCACTCTTATCCCCTTTGCCTTTGTACAATGGCACTATGGAAGCATTCCGCCAATCCTCAGGCACCTCACCATGAGTCATACATACATTAAATAACCTTACCAACCAGTCAACAATACAGTCACCCTCTTTTTTAATAAATTCCACTGCAATACCATCCAAACCTGCTACCTTGCCGGCTTTCATCTTCCGCAAAGCATTCACTACCTCTTCTCTGTTTACCAAATCATTTTCCCTAACCCTCTCACTTTGCACACCACCTCGACCAAAACACCCTATATCTGCCACTCTATCATCAAACACATTCAACAAACCTTCAAAATACTCACTCCATCTCCTTCTCACATCACCACTACTTGTTATCACCTCCCCATTTGCGCCCTTCACTGAAGTTCCCATTTGCTCCCTTGTCTTACGCACTTTATTTACCTCCTTCCAGAACATCTTTTTATTCTCCCTAAAATCTAATGATACTATCTCACCCCAACTCTCATTTGCCCTTTTTTTCACCTCTTGCACCTTTCTCTTGACCTCCTGTCTCTTTCTTTTATACATCTCCCACTCAATTGCATTTTTTCCCCGCAAAAATCGTCCAAATGCCTCTGTCTTCTCTTTCACTAATACTCTTACTTCTTCATCCCACCACTCACTACCCTTTCTAATCAACCCACCTCCCACTCTTCTCATGCCACAAGCATCTTTTGCGCAATCCATCACTGATTCCCTAAATACATCCCATTCCTCCCCCACTCCCCTTACTTCCATTGTTCTCACCTTTTTCCATTCTGTACTCAGTCTCTCCTGGTACTTCCTCACACAAGTCTCCTTCCCAAGCTCACTTACTCTCATCACCCTCTTCACCCCAACATTCACTCTTCTTTTCTGAAAACCCATACAAATCTTCACCTTAGCCTCCACAAGATAATGATCAGACATCCCTCCAGTTGCACCTCTCAGCACATTAACATCCAAAAGTCTCTCTTTCGCGCGCCTGTCAATTAACACGTAATCCAATAACGCTCTCTGGCCATCTCTCCTACTTACATAAGTATACTTATGTATATCTCGCTTTTTAAACCAGGTATTCCCAATCATCAGTCCTTTTTCAGCACATAAATCTACAAGCTCTTCACCATTTCCATTTACAACACTGAACACCCCATGTATACCAATTATTCCCTCAACTGCCACATTACTCACCTTTGCATTCAAATCACCCTTCAATATAACCCGGTGTCGTGCATCAAAACCACTAACACACTTATTCAGCTGCTCCCAAAACACTTGCCTCTCATGATCTTTCTTCTCATGCCCAGGTGCATATGCACCAATAATCACCCATCTCTCTCCATCAACTTTCAGTTTTACCCATATTAATCGAGAATTTACTTTCTTACATTCTATCATATACTCCCACAACTCCTGTTTCAGGAGTATTGCTACTCCTTCCCTTGCTCTTGTCTTCTCACTAACCCCTGACTTTACTCCCCAGACATTCCCAAACCACTCTTCCCCTTTACCCTTGAGCTTCGTTTCACTGAGATCCAAAACATCCAGGTTCCTTTCCTCAAACATACTACCTATCTCTCCTTTTTTCACATCTTGGTTACATCCACACACATTTAGGCACCCCAATCATATATATATATATATATATATATATATATATATATATATATATATATATATATATATATATATATATATATATATATATATATATATATATATATATATATATGTATATGTATATATGAAGATTGTATGTGAGAAATACTTAGAACTGCAAACAGATTTGTAAGTAGCGTTTAAGGATCTGCAGATAGAGTTGATAGAGATGCTCTGTGGAAGTATTAAGAATATATTGTGTAGGAGGCAAGTTGTTAGAAGCAGTGAAAAGTTTTTATGGAGGATGGAAGGCATGTGTGGGTGTAGGAAGAGAGGAAAGTGATTGGTATATATATATATATATATATATATATATATATATATATATATATATATATATATATATATATATATATATATATATATATATACCTTGGCCCACCAGTGATGCTACTACGTTTGTGAATCGGGAACCATTGCAACAGAAACCCCGCTAGGTGGTGGAGTTTCCCGCAGTGTATCGAGACAGACTTCCCCAGAACTTTTTTTAAAGGGGAAATAAATGTTTATAGTTGTGTTACTGGAGTGATAGTTTTCATACATGGTGTTTTGACAAGAAAATAGTGAAATTGGAGAAAATGTAGCTTAGATATTGAAGCTTATTGATACAGTAGTTAAATTGATGAGAACTGCTATTGACGTTTGTGTAAATAAATTATACATTTCCTTTTTCCATAGCCAGAGGTTGAACCATTATGTGACATTCATTTTTTTCATTCATTTCAAGCTAGAAGTTTCAGTTTTCTACATTGTTTCTTACATTTTTCATATGTATATATATGTATGTGTGTGTGTGTGTGTGTTTATATGTGCGTATGTATGTGTATGTGTGTGTATGTGTATATGTATATATATATGTATATTATCCCTGGGGATAGGGGTGAAAGAATACTTCCCACGTATTCCTCGCGTGTCGTAGAAAGCGACTAGAGGGGACGGGAGCGGGGGGCCAGAAATCCTCCCCTCCTTGTATTAACTTTCTAAAATGGGAAACAGAAGAAGGAGTCACGCGGGGAGTGCTCATCCTCCTCGAAGGCTCAGAGTGGGGTGCCTAAATGTGTATGGATGTAACCAAGATGTGAAAAAAGGAGAGATAGGTAATATGTTTGAGGAAAGGAACCTGGATGTTTTGGATCTGAGTGAAACGAAGCTCAAGGGTAAAGGGGAAGAGTGGTTTGGGAATGTCTGGGGAGTAAAGTCAGGGGTTAGTGAGAGGACAAGAGCAAGGGAAGGAGTAGCAATACTCCTGAAACAGGAGTTGTGGGAGTATGTGATAGAATGTAAGAAAGTAAATTCTCGATTGATATGGGTAAAACTGAAAGTTGATGGAGAGAGGTGGGTGATTATTGGTGCATATGCACCTGGGCATGAGAAGAAAGATCATGAGAGGCAAGTGTTTTGGGAGCAGCTGAATGAGTGTGTTAGTGGTTTTGATGCACGAGACCGGGTTATAGTGATGGGTGATTTGAATGCAAAGGTGAGTAATGTGGCAGTTGAGGGAATAATTGGTATACATGGGGTGTTCAGTGTTGTAAATGGAAATGGTGAAGAGCTTGTAGATTTATGTGCTGAAAAAGGACTGATGATTGGGAATACCTGGTTTAAAAAGCGAGATATACATAAGTATACTTATGTAAGTAGGAGAGATGGCCAGAGAGCGTTATTGGATTACGTGTTAATTGACAGGCGCGCGAAAGAGAGACTTTTGGATGTTAATGTGCTGAGAGGTGCAACTGGAGGGATGTCTGATCATTATTTTGTGGAGGCTAAGGTGAAGATTTGTATGGGTTTTCAGAAAAGAAGAGTGAATGTTGGGGTGAAGAGGGTGGTGAGAGTAAGTGAGCTTGGGAAGGAGACCTGTGTGAGGAAGTACCAGGAGAGACTGAGTACAGAATGGAAAAAGGTGAGAACAATGGAAGTAAGGGGAGTGGGGGAGGAATGGGATGTATTTAGGGAATCAGTGATGAATTGCGCAAAAGATGCTTGTGGCATGAGAAGAGTGGGAGGTGGGTTGATTAGAAAGGGTAGTGAGTGGTGGGATGAAGAAGTAAGAGTATTAGTGAAAGAGAAGAGAGAGGCATTTGGACGATTATTGCAGGGAAAAAATGCAATTGAGTTTGAGATGTATAAAAGAAAGAGACAGGAGGTCAAGAGAAAGGTGCAAGAGGTGAAAAATAGGGCAAATGAGAGTTGGGGTGAGATAGTATCATTAAATTTTAGGGAGAATAAAAAGATGTTCTGGAAGGAGGTAAATAAAGTGCGTAAGACAAGGGAGCAAATGGGGAGGTGAAAACAAGTAGTGGTGATGTGAGAAGGAGATGGAGTGAGTATTTTGAAGGTTTGTTGAATGTGTTTGATGATAGAGTGGCAGATATAGGGTGTTTTGGTCGAGGTGGTGTGCAAAGTGAGAGGGTTAGGGAAAATGATTTGGTAAACAGAGAAGAGGTAGTGAAAGCTTTGCGGAAGATGAAAGCCGGCAAGGCAGCAGGTTTGGATGGTATTGCAGTGGAATTTATTAAAAAAGGGGGTGACTGTATTGTTGACTGGTTGGTAAGGTTATTTAATGTATGTATGACTCATGGTGAGGTGCCTGAGGATTGGCGGAATGCGTGCATAGTGCCATTGTACAAAGGCAAAGGGGATAAGAGTGAGTGCTCAAATTACAGAGGTATAAGTTTGTTGAGTATTCCTGGTAAATCATATGGGAGGGTATTGATTGAGAGGGTGAAGGCATGTACAGAGCATCAGATTGGGGAAGAGCAGTGTGGTTTCAGAAGTGGTAGAGGATGTGTGGATCAGGTTTTTGCTTTGAAGAATGTATGTGAGAAATACTTAGAAAAGCAAATGGATTTGTATGTAGCATTTATGGATCTGGAGAAGGCATATGATAGAGTTGATAGAGATGCTCTGTGGAAGGTATTAAGAATATATGGTGTGGGAGGAAAGTTGTTAGAAGCAGTGAAAAGTTTTTATCGAGGATGTAAGGCATGTGTACGTGTAGGAAGAGAGGAAGTGATTGGTTCTCAGTGAATGTAGGTTTGCGGCAGGGGTGTGTGAAATCTCCATGGTTGTTTAATTTGTGTATGGATGGGGTTGTTAGGGAGGTAAATGCAAGAGTTTTGGAAAGAGGGGCAAGTATGAAGTCTGTTGGGGATGAGAGAGCTTGGGAAGTGAGTCAGTTGTTGTTCGCTGATGATACAGCGCTTGTGGCTGATTCATGTGAGAAACTGCAGAAGCTGGTGACTGAGTTTGGTAAAGTGTGTGGAAGAAGAAAGTTAAGAGTAAATGTGAATAAGAGCAAGGTTATTAGGTACAGTAGGGTTGAGGGTCAAGTCAATTGGGAGGTGAGTTTGAATGGAGAAAAACTGGAGGAAGTGAAGTGTTTTAGATATCTGGGAGTGGATCTGTCAGCGGATGGAACCATGGAAGCGGAAGTAGATCATAGGGTGGGGGAGGGGGCGAAAATTCTGGGGGCCTTGAAGAATGTGTGGAAGTCGAGAACATTATCTCGGAAAGCAAAAATGGGTATGTTTGAAGGAATAGTGGTTCCAACAATGTTGTATGGTTGCGAGGCGTGGGCTATGGATAGAGTTGTGCGCAGGAGGATGGATGTGCTGGAAATGAGATGTTTGAGGACAATGTGTGGTGTGAGGTGGTTTGATCGAGTGAGTAACGTAATGGTAAGAGAGTTGTGTGGAAATTAAAAGAGCGTGGTTGAGAGAGCAGAAGACGGTGTTTTGATGTGGTTTGGGCACATGGAGAGAATGAGTGAGGAAAGATTGGCCAAGAGGATATATGTGTCGGAGGTGGAGGGAAGGAGGAGAAGAGGGAGACCAAATTGGAGGTGGAAAGATGGAGTGAAAAAGATTTTCTGTTATCGGGGCCTGAACATGCAGGAGGGTGAAAGGAGGGCAAGGAATAGAGTGAATTGGAACGATGTGGTATACCGGGGTTGACGTGATGTCAGTGGATTGAATCAAGGCATGTGAAGCGTCTGGGGTAAACCATGGAAAGCTGTGTAGGTATGTATATTTGCGTGTGTGGACGTATGTATATACATGTGTATGGGGGGGGGGGGGGGGGTTGGGCCATTTCTTTCGTCTGTTTCCTTGCGCTACCTCGCAAACGCGGGAGACAGCGACAAAGTATAATAATAAAAAAAAATATATATATATATATATATATATATATATATATATATATATATATATATATATATATATATATATACATATATATATACTTTTTTTATTACTATTTTGCTTTGTCGCTGTTTCCCGCGTTAGCGAGGTAGCGCAAGGAAACAGACGAAAGAATGGCCCAACACACCCATATACACATGTATATACATCCACGTCCACACACGCACATATACCTACCTATACACTCAATGTATACATATATATATATATACACACACAGACATATACATATATACACGTGTATATAATTCATACTGTCTGCCCTTTTTTTTTTTTCTTTTTTTTTTTTTCCAAAGGAAGGAACAGAGAGGGGGGCCAGGTGAGGATATTCCCACTAAGGCCCAGTCCTCTGTTGATAACGCTACCTCGCTAATGCGGGAAATGGCCAATAGTACGAAAGAAAGAAAGATATATATATATATATAATATATATATATATATATATATATATATATATATATATATATATATATATATATATATATATATATATATATATATATATATATATATTGTTACGAATTCAATACTTATTCAGGCAAGGTCGCCAGTAACATATCTGTTACAAATACTACTGTTCCTTGTCTTGCAAGGACGTTATAGATTTGTCAAGTGGCACAACTCAGGATAACACAATAATAAACTTATGGGATTGAATTAAAGACCAGCATTACATTAAATCTACTTATAATGAAAGAATTCAAGTGTACAAAGATAGGCACATAAATCAAGCATGAAACATTACGTTAACATTGAAAATGAGTTTAACATTGAACATAAGATAACATTCGTACGTGACTTAACATTCCAGATAAGATTTCAAGCCAGGAGTTCTCTTTCCTGTAAGGCAGCTCTTCGATAACATTAAACTGATAATTAAAACGGGCTTACAGCACAACACCCTGGTAATGGGCTTATAGCACAGCAGGGCTTACAGGCTTACAACACAGCAGGACTTACAGCAGGGGTGGACCACTTACCTCGCTGGGCTAGAAAGAGCGCGAGACTCAGCGGGTGTCATGGGTATATATTACAGGAAAGACAAGCGTTCCCTGCTAGCTATACAACCTTACATTTTGATTGACTATGGGTCTCGGAAATATTCTGATTGGTTGGAGGGACAGTCACACAAAACTGCGTAGATCACCCTCCCTCTTGTAAGCCTACAGGGATGACATGTCCAGTACGGGTGGTGAAGTATTCCGCAGCTGATGACAACTTAATCCCCCCGCCTCGGAGAAGGGTCGGGGTGCTCAAGGACACACACACGTTATATACACGAACATGTGAGCACAAACACACGTGTTCCGTAACACCCCCCTCCTTAAAGGAGAAAATTCCTGGAGGAGGAATTTTCTTAAGAGCGGGATAAAGAATCAGGTAACACAATCTGTTAACACATGAGATGTGCTGAAAATAATGTAACGTAAAAATTATACATAATATAACCAGGCCCATCTATTTAATATTGACTCCGTTCCCATAACTTGTGAACATTTTGAAGGGCTGGCATTCAGTACACTCTAAATTGATTGGCTGAAGAACACAAATATATAGTGTTATAATACAAATAGGAAAACAAAGGTTACTTCTAGTGATTGCTTGAAGAACACATACACAAAGTGCTACAATACAAATAGCAAAACAAAAGTTCCCTCTTCATGGTGGGGCTATCTGTTTAGGCTCAACCTTCTTTCTTGTCCTCCTGCATGGGGACCTTACCAGCCTTTGCAACACTGGCGGCATTCACAGCTAATCTGGTTGGAGCCTGCAAAATAAAACAGTTGAAAAGTAGGGTTCCTAACTAATAAGAGAGACTGTCTCACACTGCTCATTCTAAACATCTGATATCATTCTTCAATAAATCTGTCACAGGGATTACGACTGTTGCAAAATTTACAATGAACATCCTATAGTACCCAACTATATACTAGCAACACTTCAGTTCTCTCACGCCTCCGCCTGGGTCCCAAGTCTTCGATTCACTCCCAGCTACGTCGTCGACTTCGTCACACACGGCTACTGCTGGACGTAAGATGATACAGACTGGCACCGTCGGTTCCAAGGGGGGAGGTTCACGACTGAAATATGGCTTAGGCATGTTGGCGTGGCATAATCTCCGACCTCTGCGCTTATCAGGGGTAGAGACAAGGTAATTTGAGTCTCCTACACTCCAGGTAATGGTGTAGGAACCCTTAGAAAGGACAACCAAGGGTTGACCTGACTGCTGTAGTAGAAGCAACACCTCGTCGCCCGCCTCAAACCTTCTTGAACGAGATCGTTTGTCATACCATATTGTCCTTCCTTCCTGAGTCTCTCTTGAATGGGCACAAGACAAATCCTCAGTCTCACCCACTGACTCTTGTACGGATTCGAAACTAGCACAGGAGGTCTCACACAGCTTCTCCTCACTAATTTCATCCTCAGGGAGAGTCTTCTCTCTTGAATGAGCATGAGACAAACCCTGTCTCAACGGAGTCTACACCAGGGGAGAGGGTATCACACAGCTTCCTCTCACTAGACTCACTCGTAAAGAGAGACTTCACTTCCTCCGTCTTAACGAAGTCTACACCAGGGGAGAGGGTATCACACAGCTTCCTCTCGCTGGCCTCACTCTCATGAAGAGTTTTTAGGTCCACTGTCTCAACGGAGGCTACACCAGGGGAGAGGGTATCACACAGCTTCCTCTCGCTGGTCTCAGTCGGGGGGAGAGTCTTAACTTCCTGCGTTTCAACGGAGTCTATAACAGGGGAGAGGGTATCACACAGCCTCCTCTCGCTGGTCTTCACTTCCTGCGTTTCAACGGCTATGTCGTCAGGCACACGGCCTGCCGTGCCAGCTGTCATAGACCTGGCATCATCGTGGTTGGAGACTAACTCTGGTACTTCTTCCTTAAGCTGCACTGCCTCCGTGGACTCGACCGGGCCCGTAGGCAACACCGGCATTGGGTTCATCTTTCCACCCGCTAGGTCATTTCCTAACACAAAGTCCACACCTGAGACAGGTAACCTATCTACAACCCCTATGAGAGCATGGCCCTTGAAGAGATCTGTTTCTACCCTCACATCGACTAGTGGAGCTTCCTTGGAACCCGACAATCCATCTAGCAAGACTCGGTCTCCAAACTCTCCTCGCGGCACCAAGCCATCCAACATTAGGGACTGCAGCGAACCAGAAACCCGTAATACGGTTACTTTTCGTCGTTCACCACATCTACTAACATAGCCCTCAGACAGAACCGCATTGTAGTTCCCACAGAACGGATCCTTAACTACACTCTCGCAACCCCTCGCTTTCCTAAGAGCAGGGACAGCCTCACCTACTTTACTAAGTGGCCCTAAAGTTGAGACGAGATTCACCGGTCTACTCACGGTAGAATCTCTAAATTCCTTCTCTCGAGCCCAGCAATCCCTCACCTGGTGCCCAGCCTTGCCACAATAAAAACAACTCTTAACTCTGTTGGAGTATTTCCCCTTACTTTCATGAGTTACCGGCAAGGTAGCACATTCAGGTGGGATTACATAATCATTGGTCCTCCCTCTGCCGTCGTAGCCCTTTGAATGCCTGCCCGCGTCAAGTTCACTGAACTTCGGTACGAGATGTAAGTTACCCAACTGAGACGACACTGGTCCTGATGGTGAAGCGTTAAGTCTAAGTTTTTCACGTTCGAGAGCTAACCGAGCTTGTTCAGTCTGCTCCTTCTGTACTTGCACTTGCGCTTGTGCATTGGCCTTAGCTATCTCTAGTTGAATTCGCCAGTACTCGGGATCAACATTATCATCACTAGGGATTTTAGGAGGGATCGAGACTTCGGCCGACGTCACTGATGGAGCAGTATTATCGACACTAATTTCAACATCAGGCGCAGCATCTACTATCTCTTCACTAGCAAAATGATTTATGACTAAGGTCTCCAACTGTACTTTACTAACTTTCCGGTCATAATTCAATTTTAACCTATTTGCAATAAGCTTCAACTCATGCTTTGTTAAAGATTTGATGTCCTTACGAGAGGGCTCAGATCCACAGAACTGGTCAACGTCAGCGTTGCTGGTCAACGGCATGATTAACGAAAAGGAAAGAGATTCCGTTAAGGCAAGAAATATCCTGGCGAGGTCGCCAATTTATATGTTACGAATTCAATACTTATTCAGGCAAGGTCGCCAGTAACATATCTGTTACAAATACTACTGTTCCTTGTCTTGCAAGGACGTTATAGATTTGTCAAGTGGCACAACTCAGGATAACACAATAATAAACTTATGGGATTGAATTAAAGACCAGCATTACATTAAATCTACTTATAATGAAAGAATTCAAGTGTACAAAGATAGGCACATAAATCAAGCATGAAACATTACGTTAACATTGAAAATGAGTTTAACATTGAACATAAGATAACATTCGTACGTGACTTAACATTCCAGATAAGATTTCAAGCCAGGAGTTCTCTTTCCTCTAAGGCAGTTCTTCGATAACATTACACTGATAATTACAACGGGCTTACAGCACAACACTCTGGTAATGGGCTTATAGCACAGCAGGGCTTACAGGCTTACAACACAGCAGGACTTACAGCAGGGGTGGACCACTTACCTCGCTGGGCTAGAAAGAGCGCGAGACTCAGCGAGTGTCATGGGTATATATTACAGTAAAGACAAGCGTTCCCTGCTAGCTATACAACCTTACATTTTGATTGACTATGGGACTCGGAAATATTCTGATTGGTTGGAGGGACAGTCACACAAAACTGCGTAGATCACCCTCCCTCTTGTAAGCCTACAGGGATGACATGTCCAGTACGGGTGGTGAAGTATTCCGCAGCTGATGACAACTTAATCCCCCCGCCTCGGAGAAGGGTCGGGGTGCTCAAGGACACACACACGTTATATACACGAACATGTGAGCACAAACACACGTGTTCCGTGACAATATATATATATATATATATATATATATATATATATATATATATATATATATATATATATATATATATATATTTTTTTTTTTTCACACTTTTCGCCATTTCCCGCGTTAGCAAGGTAGCGTTAAGAACAGAGGACTGGACCTTTGAGGGAATATCCTCACCTGGCCCCCTTCTCTGTTCTTTCTTTTGGAAAATTAAAAAAAACTGAAAGGGGAGGATTTCCAGCCCCACGCTCCCTTCCCTTTAAGTCGCCTTCTACGACACGCAGGGAATACGTGGGAAGTATTCTTTCTCCCCTATCCCCAGGGAATATATATATATTATTTTTTTATTTTGCTTTGTCGCTGTCTCCCGCGTTTGCGAGGTAGCGCAAGGAAACAGACGAAAGAAATGGCCCAACCCACCCCCATACACGTCCACACAAGCAAATATACACACCTATACATCTCAATGTACACATATATATATATATATATACACACACAGACACATACATATATACCCGTGCACACAATTCACACTGTCTGCCTTTATTCATTCCCATCGCCACCTCGCCACACATGGAATACATATATATATATACATAGACATATACATATATACATATATACATATATATGTATATATGTATATATATATATATATATATATATATATATATTTTTTTTTTTTTTTTTTTTTTGTCTCCCGCAAAACACCCTCTTCTGCTCTCTCAACCACGCTCTTTTTATTTCCACACATCTCTCTCACCCTTACGTTACTTATTCTCCAAAAGAAGTAACAGAGAAGGGCCAGGTGAGGATATTCCCTGAAAGGGCCAGTCCTCTGTTCTTAGCGCTACCTCGGTAACGCGGCAAATGGCGAATAGTATGAAAGAAATATATATATATATATATATATATATATATATATATATATATATATATATATATATATATATATATATATATATATATATATATATATATATATAAAGGAGCATCCACCACCCTAGGCAAGAAATTGCCCATCGCTGATCAACACTTCCACTGGACCTCTATCATCACCTCGTTAAGATCATCGTGGGTCAAGACATCATATAAAGCGCCTCTTCGCAAACGGAACTACCTTGGCCCACCAGTGATGCTACTACGTTTGTAAATCGGGAACCATTGCAACACAAACCCCGCCAGGTGGTAGAGTTTCCCGCAGTGTATCGAGACAGACTTCCCCAGAACTTTTTTTTAAAGGGGAAGTAAATGTTTATAGTTGTGTTACTGGAGTGATACTTTTCATACATGGTGTTTTGACAAGAAAATAGTGAAATTGGAGAAAAATGTAGCTTAGACATTGAAGCTTATTGATACAGTGGTTAAATTGATGAGAACTGCTATTGCCGTTTGTGTAAATAAATTATACATTTCCTTTTTCCATAGCCAGAGGTTGAACCATTATGTGACATTCATTTTTTTTCATTCATTTCAAGCTAGAAGTTTCAGTTTTCTAAATTGTTTCTTACATTTTTCATATGTATATATATATGTATGTGTGTGCGTGTGTATATGTACGTATGTATGTGTATG
>NC_092234.1:74785102-74791420 GCF_036320965.1 Panulirus ornatus
GTTATTGTAATGCATCCCTTTAAGCTTGATATTTTTATTTCCCTTTGTAACTAGTTCCAACAATTAAAACAATATTCAGCATTGCGATTTAAGTGAATGACTTTAGGATCATTTGAATCTGTCAAAAATTGTATTTAGCAAATACTTCAACTTTCAACTGACCATTCTATATTTTTATTCATTTCATCTCAGTTTTATCAACTTTCTGTTACTGTTTAATATCAACAGTAGCCGTCTACGTAGTTGGGGCTCTGAAGCAAAAACTTTTTCTAGCCTAGGTTAGGGTAGCATCTAAACCAAACCTAAATGACCTTACCTTAGAAATATGTTCAGACAGTACCTTCTGAAAATATTTCTTAAGGTAAGGTCGTGGGGATTAGTTTAGGTCTAACTAAACCTTGGCTAGAAAAAGTTTGTTTAAAGCCACAACTAGTTGAAAGGCCTACTTTAAGTGGTGATATTGAAATTCATTTGCTCCAGGTGCCCCTCCGTCCGTTTGTTTTATGTCCATCTAAAGATCATACGTTCAATTTTTGATGTAGATTGATTTCCTATCTTAGTTTCGTCTACGGAATTCTACATCTTCAGTTCAGCACAACATTGTGGTAATGAAGGAAAGTCACCACATTATAAGCCGAGTACACGTAGCTTATCCCACCTCGTTAGAGAGAAAACTTACCTGTATTTGAATTAATGAACGGGAACAGAGAAGACAAAATTTTATTACACATTTATTATACAACAATATAATTTATATTATATACATTACCACATTTCCTGCACTTTCCATCACAAATTTGCTGAGGTCATAACCTTGTAGTTACCATTACCTTACAACCTTAAGGATGGTGGTCTACAACACCTCTAGATTGATGGAGAAAACGAAAAGTTTCGTTTTACTATTAAGACCACAGAAATGCGGTAATTCCACTTCACTACCACTAACTACTAGTTATTTTACTTGTTGATTTTCACGGCTAAGATTTTCATCCTCTGAGCGAAGCCATACAATAATCGTCCTTATCTACTCTGAGCATTGGATAGCCTCCTGATGATCAAGATTGCTGTTTTGGTTGTCCGTTTCCCTTGTTACTGCTGCGCCTCACTGCACACCTTACATGAGTGCCTTCCACAGTATTAGGGACAGCTGCTGGGCCTCACTGTAGCTACTTCTGGGACGGTTGCCAATCTTCCTCGTATTCCCTCATGACCACAGCGCCAAACCGACTCCCGCCATCAGGCCGAAACGCACAAACATTTCTGACAAAATTGAGACAACCACTTTCGCGTCAGTTTTGACACCAAGTGAATTTATACGACAATTACGTTCAAGATGCTTGGTTTTTCGTTCATGGATTGAACAGAAGCAACCAACGATGGTTGCTACTGCCCAATCCATGAAGTCCCCCCCACACGGAAAGGTAACCAAGCTTCGGGGGGATGGGTGTTTACCCTGACGCCAACGGAGAAACTCAATACAATATTTTTATTATAACTTTCCTTAATCTTGAAAAATGAATCAATCAGAGGGAACAATAGCCCCAGTCATATGAAGATTGGCTAACCAATGTATATAGTTGTCAGTCCTTCTAACACTTGTATATTTCGATCATTAGAGCATCCATCTATTCATCTCATATAAGTGTTGCTAGGACAGTTGTCTATTAGTGCAGAGATCTTTTCCTCGGTAAAGAAAGTGTAGCCGGACTCCGCCCTCATGAGGTTACTGCACGACAGCAAAGATCACCCTTTGGTAGGCTGTGCTATAGGCAGCACAGCTCCGTCAAAGATCTCACTCCATAAGTGAACTTATATAGATTCTTTTTTTAACATTTGTGTCTTGTCTATAAGGAACTCATCAGTTCTTCTCCAGTGAAAGCAAAAAATCATCGAGAAATTCATTTGCTTCCTCAATATCAGGATCTTGTGGCTCTGTGTGGGGGACGGGGCTGGTGGGCTGTGTGGTCTGGCTGTGTCTGGAGAGCTGGGGTCTGTGTTGGTCTCTGTGACTTGGCTGTGTCTGGGAAGCGGGGCTGGTGGTCTCTGTGACTTGCTGTGTCTGGGGAGCGGGGCTGGTGGTCTCTGTGACTGGCTGTGTCTGGAGATCAGGGGAAGTCTTGGGTATAAATTTCAATATACTGTGAGCGATATCGTCTCTCAACCGATTCCTCTCGATCTTCTCTTGCACGGCCTTCATGATACGTTTGGGCGGCTTTCTCCATTTTCTTTGCATTTCAGTTGGTGATCCTGCGCCATCGAGCCACATGATACCAGAATAGTATCGTTCCTGTTTCCCAACGGGTCCAATCTTGGTGTCACACATGATGCCGAGTGAACCCAAATGGCGGCCGATGTTTACGTTGGAAGCCACGGGCTCGTTATGTATCTTGCAGTAACTTTCATACCGTTGCTGCAGCTCTTTCCTGCTGATAAGGTACCGCTTCATAGTAATAGTCTTTCCCTTCATTTGAACGAAGGTATTCATGAAACTAACAAAGGAAGCCTTTCCTTTGTAATCCCGTTTGTAGTAACAGAAAGCCATTGAAGATGTGGATCTGGGTCAGGCGAAGTTACACAGACTAACAAGATAGTCCTTAATCAATGGTCCTGTATCAGCACTGACTCGAAATACGTCAGAACGACAATTTCAACCCGGGCTGGAGGGCCAATTGATGATATTCTCACGTCTTGCTCAACCAAGTAACCTCGGTTAGACCTTGTTTATATTTCAAATATAGTAAAGTTATATAGTGAAGCTTGATGATTCTATTTATATGTAAGTTGCAATGTAGTTTGATATATATTATTATATATATATATATATATTATATTATATATATATATATATATATTATATATATATATATATTTATATATATATTATATATATATAATATATATATATATATATATATATATATATATTATATATATATATATATATTCAATAATGGATGGAACTTGGCTCCTAAGGTGATTTTGTTGTTGGAGTGGGACACCCAGCCATTCTGTCCACCTTTTCCCTTTCTGGACATGTGGTGGTGCATTGGGTAGTGTGGCAACCTTCGTCTTCATCTTTTTGGGTGCAGGCTTGCAAACCTCGTGGAGTAGTTGTGGGGTTTGCTTCTTTGCTGCACCGACATAGCCATCTGGGCGTAGCTCATCTACCCGGGTGGTGGGTCAGCCAGCATAGCTACACGCTCACCTCGGTACTGGGCTGGTGACGAGCAGCCTTCCTTTCTTCCATGGCTACAGTCTGCCTAACGACCTGGGGTTGTGGAGCAGCCATCCTTACTACCACCCAGGTTGGTTGGGCAGCCTTCTTTCGTTTCTTTGCTACACCCTTCTGGTTGGGCTGGTTGGGCAACCTTCTTTTTCCTCTTCTTCGATACAACCTGCCAAACCGAATTCGTCTGCTGGTGGGTCCGTTTCTTTCATGGATACAACCTCTGTAGCCACTTGGGCTGGCCGGTCAACCTTCGGTTGTAGGTAAAAGTATATATATAGAATAATGTGGTTATCATCAGCAGCCAGAGGCCATTCCTCCCTCCTTGCCTGCAGAGTTCTTGATTTTCTGGAAAGTTCTACGAGATTCTGGTAAGATAAATACCATTGAGAGGACGTTGTTAGGGGACAGTCAGGTTCAGTTTAGAGTTGGTTGTGGGATGGTTCTTTTACTGTGTCGTATCAGCCAGATGGGTATTTCTTTTCACAGTTTTCGTTAAAGTTTGTTTTCTAGAGGCATAATCTAGAACACTATTTTCCATATGTTTATCATTTTTTTGTTATAGTTTCATTATCATCATTAGTTTTGTTATTGTTGACTTTCAGATATTTGATGTTATGTTTGTGATTCCCGTGGAAGGTCTGACATCTTGCTAGAAGACTTTCTGGTCACAATATTTCTGCACTGGGGAGTTGATCGTATTCTTTTATTGCAGGTTTTGTTATTATCTTGCTTTACATTAAGGTCTACTGGAGGTTTTCCCAATGCTGGTTGAACATATGTCCAGCAACAGGAGATGGCGTAAGATACAGTATTGATGAAACTTATCTATCTATATACCTATCTAAATATCGCTCTATCATCTATCAATCTAACTATCTATCTATCTATTACTATCTATCTATCTTTATCTGAAAGTCAACAATAATAAAATCATTGATATATGAAGTATAACAATGTCCTCTCAATGGCAATTATCTCACCAGAATCTTCTAGAACCTTCCAGAAAACTATGAACTCTGCAGGCAAGGAGGGAGGAATGGTCTCCGGCTATTGATAAAACCATATTATTCCATATATATGTTTATATATACATATTTATGTATATATATGAATGTATATATAACGTTACAGAATAATGCGCCATCATCAGTATCGAAGAAAACTGAAAAGATGAGGTCCCACCGAGATTCGAACTCGGATTGCTGGATTAGAGTCCAGAGTGCTAACCCTTACACCATGGGACCTGATAAGAAAAGATGTGATTTCATCTAAATGTTTTACATATAATCAACCAGAGGCCATTCCTCCCTCCCTGCCTGCAGGGTTCAAGGTTTTCTAGAAGGTTCTCGAAGATTCTGGTAAGATCATTACCTTTGAGAGGTCGTCGTTAGGTGACAGTCAGGTTCACTCTATGGTTGGTGTTTGTAGTTGGTTGTCCGAGGATGTTGTTATACTTGATCAATTTTGTAATTGTTGACTTTCAGGTAGGAAGTACTCATTTACGATGCATCCTTGTACTCACAACAACCTTATGAGTCACTTCAAGATTTATCTTCACTACAACTTTATCTTCACTACACCATTAAGGTTGAAGTCAATGGTCACATTCACTACAATCTCAACACGACTGGTCTTATACCTAACCCATATTATCACTACATCCATGTACATGTATTTCTTGCAGAATAACGCAGATATCAATGATTTCTGTGAAAGTTGACATATACAGCCTTACGTATCTATCGATCTATCTAATATCTGTTTTTTACCTATCTATATCTATCTATCTATCTATCTATCTATCTCTTTCTAAATCAGAAAGTCAACAACAATATCATTAATGATACGTATAACTACGTCCTCTCAATGGCAGTTCCTACCCAGAATCTTCGAGAACCTTCTAGAAAACCTTGAACCCTGCAGGCAGGGAGGGAGGAATGGCCTCTGGTTGATTATATGTAAAACATTTAGATGAAATCACATCTTTTCTTATCAGGTCCCATGGTGTAAGGGTTAGCACTCTGGACTCTAAATCCAGCAATCCGAGTTCGAATCTCGGTTGGGACCTCACCTTTTCAGTTTTCTTAGAAACTGATGATGGAATGAGCATATAGTTGACCTTCGATGGACATATATTTCTTACGGCCCACCATTTTTTTAAGTATGAAGATCTACGGCAGAGAGGAAACGTGTGATATTCAAAATCAAAAGCCGCAATTGCCCTCATGGTAATGGTCGACATGTTTGCAGACAGATGACACAGACATGTGAGAAGTTAGACAAATTGGACGTTCCTGGTTGCTGTATAGCCTAGGTTTATTATCACTTGTAATGAAGGAGAAATGTTGCACATTATTCCACACCTTTTTATTTAGGCTAGGTTAGGCTAGGATGAATAGGGTCCATAACGTAACAGAGCTGGGAAATGCATCATATCGGATCTGTATTTGTGCAAAACAAAATGGTGCAAGTTTGTGGAAGTGATTTACGCAATACCGGAGAGAATCCACCTTCACCAGAAATAATGTCTCAGACCATACAATATCTGCTGTTGGACGACCAGGGGACATTAGACCAATATATTCCTGTAGTTTACTGCTCTTCCCAAACACGCAGCAAGACATTCGTAAAAGCGTTAAATTGAACTTTTCCATCGGTTTTCATATCTTTAATTACTTAAACCAGTTCCAACAGATGGAAAAAATTATTTGAAAATCAGAAATTATTTGCCTATAAAAAGCATTTTGATCGATCGTACCAAATATTCAATTATTTATGTACCCGACAAAATATTCAGTCACTCCTATATCCGACATTTTTCCTGCTGGCTGGTGCCGTTAAAGTCATATGGTAATTTACCGCAATTAGATTATAGATATATTCATCTATATGTAATGGCTCAGCGTGAAGAGACATATATATTTTCACTAAATCCTCCTCTTCACTACACTCCATCTTCACTACATAGTTCTAACACAACATCTTGACTACACCATTGTATGACCACATTATCATATCATTGTGTTCTTATCTTCACCACAGCCTCGGCAAAATTGATGTTTTCTTTACACATCAGGGTAGATGGCCAT